>NC_133472.1:25224244-25260267 GCF_025370935.1 Choristoneura fumiferana | reverse complement strand
TGATAAATTTACTAACATGTACAGAGCCACTCCCAATTTAAGCCAACTATTCAGTGATCACGAATTACAAAAGTCTTGCCTGTCCTTTATCACAAATGGGTCCGATAGTAAAGAAAAGGTAATTTTTATTTTTATTTTTTGGGCAACTTAAAATGATTTATTTATTTGATTTATTTGATTATTTATACAAGAAGGTGGTTTTCTATCGTATTTATCGTAAAAGTTTGCATTTATCGTGCTCTGACAATTAGCTCCATGCAGGCTACCTTGGTTGCAACCCCCCAAATAAAACCCTCGACCTTAATGTGCTTGTCATGAAACTTGTCGTGGTCGGTAAATGTGTCATTGCGTGACAATTTTTCTTGTCATGAAGCCCAAGGTCGGTAAACGGCTCAATGCCCGTACTAATGCTGCTGCACGCACGTCAGGCGCATGCTGCTCGGCGCTGCCAAGAGCGCAGCCTAAGGTATCGCCAATATTTGGAATAATTATATTTTTTCTTTTAGAAATAAAAAATTTACTCGCAAATGTGATGAAAAACATTGTATGTCGCACGGGCGGTACTAGAATTACGAAAATCGACTCATTAAAGCCTTGTGTTCGACTTCGTGCTTCTAATAGACTCTCGTTCGTAATTCCTTATTTACCGCCCTTAAGACACAATGTACTAATGTACGCCCTTAAGACTCGAGGGTTTTGTAGGCTGTTCAATTTTTTGTTATTTTTTTGGAGTCGGGTTTACATTTTGTTATTGCTTATACCTACGTTTTCACTTGTGAAGACAAATCAAACGAGCCCAAACTCTAGAAGGCTATAATAATATAATTTTGTTGCTGAGATGCTGTGTGTGGCCACCTTCCGGCTCCACCATAACACAGTATATATAAGCTAAAGCTTTAGCTTATATATATACTGTGTCTATTTTGAGCAAACTACTTTATGGTATTCCGTTATTTAATTAACACTTTATTATTATTGTAATCATTTTTGTAATAATTGCTTACTGTATCGTATTTATAAATTACATTTTGGCCTCTCCTGAAGTCTCCATTTTATGTTAATTAATATTACAGGTGACGATATCTACCTGGGTACAACAAGATTATGATTGCATGTAGTCAGCCAATTTTATTCCTAGGCCACCACAGAACCGTGTCGTAATGAAATACATGTTACATTTGACACTAAACAATGAAGTTCCATATTAATGAATATGTAAATGTCACTTATTGATTGACAGTTCGGGTGCCTTCGTATTCTGATTGGGATCTGAAGACTTATACCTAGTGCAGTCCACGAAGACGCGTGATTTTGTCAAAATTAGACATTAATGACATTGTAATAAGAACCACGGCACGCGTCATCGTGAATGACACTATGGTTTATGTCAATTCAATTTATAGAAAGGGTAAACAAAGACGCCATTAACCCGACCACAGATATTTAATGATGCGAAAACATAGAACCTATTGCAAGATGATTAATCTGTTCAGTAAATCGATTAATTTATTAATTGACTAGATCAAAGTATTTTTGTCTATTTTATTATTTACAATACTTCATTTAATTCCAAAGACTGTTTATTCAATTATACAAGCAGTAACTATTTTTTAATTTTAAGTTAAATAAATAAATCGCTTATTCAATCGAGTATTAATCGATTTTTAAAATGTCAAATTTCCACCATCTCTACGCTAATCTATGCTACTGCAAATTTTACACTAGTTACATTCAAGAAATAACGTTAGATTTATTGACGAAGATTTTTTAAATGAAAATTAAACATTGAAATCAAGTGAATTTTGGTAAAAAAAGTGATTAGACGTCTAGTTAAAAAACACGAATTATAGATGTGTTATTGTTATTGATTCGATCCAGTGGGTGTTTATACAAGAATTTGGATGAAATCGGTTTGTTTACACTTTCCATAAATTGGATTGTTGGTATAACGTATACCTATATCGTCAAACACACTTGGAATTACAATCGTTTCCACCACTTCTTTTTGTCACGCGGTTTTCCACCACTTCATTTCAGCGCAGCGCATTAGACAATACGGCCTCTGACTTTTCCCGACGAACATACATTATTCACTAAATCTATGCCTTATATTTAGTCAATGATGAAACATGATTTAGTTTTTAAAATTAACAGGCCCATAGGTTTACATAAACTATTGTGGAAATAGAAATCGTCACTTGCAAGGTATTTTTTTTATTATGGAAAGCCAGCGGGTCATCTGATACGAAATGGACTGACGAATGAACGAAACTACGGACGATTCACAAGAGCTGGCATGAATGGATTGAACGAAAGTAATATTACTTAGACATTTATGTAGGAAAATGACAGATGCATGACATTTTTATATTTGTGTGAATACAAATACTTTCATTCACTCATTCAATCCATTCGTGCCAGCTCTTGTACAGTCGAGTTCGTAAACTTCTGAGCAATAATTGAATCAAAAATATCTGAACACGCTTCTACGCCGTTAACGATAGAGTCGTGTTCGCATATTTTTGATCAAATGTTTGCTCAGAAGCTTATGAACTCGACTGTACCTACTTACGTGCTTAATATGTAAACAAATGGTTGCGTTTGGTTTCGTACATATTTAACACAGATTATTACGCTTTTGCTGTTTTTCATAAGTGTGAACTTTAATATTTAATTTTATTTATTGTACACTATTCCTACACTAAATTAGTTGTGCTGATTCCGGTTCAACACGTTAGATATAAAGATAAGATGGTATTGACTGAAAATAAGCCCTATAGTAGGCACGTGTATACGTGAAGTAAGTATTTACTTCAGCGTAATGCTTAGTTAAATTCTTTTTCTACATAATGAAATGTTTTTATGATTTGTTTATTATTTTAAGAGTCAGTGTATTTTTTGATGTCGTAAAAAGTCTATGTCTATATTATCACTTCTAATGCGAGATTTACACTCTCGCCTGGTGCCTTCGCGCTCTCGGTTCATTCGAGTTTGAACCTTGTGCTGAGCAGGTTTTAAGCTCAAAGACAACTGAACTCGCCACGAGAGTGTAAACAGGAAGCTCGTCACGCGAGGCGCGGGCCGAGATACGAGACGAGGCGCGAAACGAGGCACGAGGCGAGAGTGTAAATGCCGCATCACAGTCTCACCTCGTACCTCGCCTTGCGCCTCGTCTCGCGACTCTTACGCGAGTGTAAATGCGGCATAGGTTTTATTTGGTTGAGTGTTAGTTGTTGTTTGCCAGCCGTCGATGTCGGACGTGCTGGCGATCCTGTGCGCGCTGCAGCAGGGCACGACGCTGCGCGCGGTGTGCGAGCGCTACGCGGCCGCCGCGCGCCCCGCCTTCGACATACGGCAGCTGATCCTCTTCGCGCAGCTGCACGGCTTCATCAAGTGCCTTAAACGGTTAATAAACACACTATACTGCCCTCATAGGGCAATGAGGGCTATCGTGTATGAATTCGCCGCTAGTGTTGCGTGAGGTCTCCGAAATGTCAAATCTCATAGTTTTTGGGTGAGGTACGCGGGTTTATTTATTATTAGAATAATTTTGTGAATATTTTGGATTACCTGAAATTAATTATGGCAATCATGCGTTACGAGGCAACGAATGTCAGTGTTTTGAGACAGTTTTGTGTTTCGGAAACTTTTGTCCTCCCTTTTTTTCCGAACAAAACGGGACTACGCAACACTGTGGTTGCTCGATATTTTTATGGTACGGTTTTAAGGTGTATTAAAGATGATTTTAATGTAAACTTTGTTTTCACGCCCGTAATAACAGACTTTGAAAGCCACACTTAAAAACCCTCACGCAACAGTGGCGCCATCTAAAAAGACAAAAAACGATAGCCCTCATTGGCAGTATATAATTTTTAAGACATTTCGAGTATACAGAAAATACAATTTTTGATCATGTTGTAGACAAGATACGGCCAATTTGCTTAGTATGTATGTATGTATGTAAACACTTTATTGTACAAAACAAGTAAACAAACACAGATGACAAACAATGAAATATATGTACAAAGGCGAACTTATCCCTTTAAAGGATCTCTACCAGTCAACCTTTGAGTTCATCTGATAAAGAATTTTTCAAGCTACGTGATGGTATTTTTTAATTGCAGTATCAAGCACGTAAAAACGTTCGCAGTTGCTAACGTAGCCGTTGCGTCTTGCGGAATCCATTACATTTCCATTGGAGTAACTAAAAACTAAACTGTGGCCTTTAATTACGTTTCACGAAGAAATTTCATTATTATAATAACTAACTTTGATGGTTGACATTTCGGGATTTTAGATGCCTATTTTATGATTGTTTTTTGGAGTCTTTTTTTTTTTTTTATTTCAACTCCAAATTTGTTACTTTTACGGGTATCCCGTGAAACCATATCGAAAATACAAACTGAGACATGGATGCACAGAAAAATCAGAAAAAGAGACCAGAGCTGGGAAACGAACCCAGGTCTTCAGCAATCCGTGCTGCGTGCCAACCGCAACCACCGCTCATAATCTAACATAATTTTTCCTATGCGACATATCTCAGGTTGCTTATTTCTACTACGCTACTTATGCAGCAGCACTTGCGACATCTATGTGCTCTCATCGAGAGACGTCACACTCTTTCGGAACCAACCGCAATCAAAATCATAATTTCAATCATAATTTGATTGCTTAGTAGCGACATCTCTTGTCTGGGTGAGCGGTTGGTTCCGAAAGAGTGTGACATCTCTCGATGAGAGCGGAACATAGATGTCGCTAGTGCTGCTTTTTAAGTAGCGTAGTAGAAATAAGCAACCTGAGATATGTATGCATAGGAAAAATTCGTGTCTAGATTCCTGTCCATCGGTAATGTAGGGGTATAGCACGCAGCACGGATTGCTGAGGACCTGGGTTCGACTCCCAGCACTGGTCTCTTTTTCTGGTTTTTCTGTGCATCCAATGTCTCAGTTTGTATTTTCGATGCGTATTTTGTATGCGTATTAAACGTATACTGAACTGTAAAAAATTTGGCCCTCAAATCTATGCTGTTAAGGTAATTTTCTATGGAGAGTGGGTCAAATTTTGTGCCGCTCAGTATAGCTTATCTGTTATTCCCAAGATCTAACTGTACCTACCTACCTATACCAAATTTCATCCAAATCGCTAACCATTTTAGCGTGAAAGTTATGTAGGATTCAGATGGAATTTAATAATCCTAAACATTGTCTCGGCATTTTCTTCTCATTTTTTGCTTCTCATATTCAGCTTCGAGTGACTATAATGAATGAACTGATTGATTCAGGCGCTACTTTGCGGAGGTCCACATCAATGAACTACACTATTTTAACTTTCTTCTGCGCTATTTGTAGCGGAGAAGCAAGGTCAATTAATGTAGTTCATTAACGAATAAACCCAACGTTTGCGAAAACTTTGTAATTTTTATTTTGCTTTTACTAAAAAGTAATGTCTTTCAAGGTTTCCGGTGTACATACGGCCGCCGTCGCGGTCGAACGGTTTCAACCGTCGCCCGGAGGCGGCGCCGGGGCTGCGGCGGCTGTTCACGGGCCGGCTCTGCGCCGACGAGATCTGCTGCCTGGCGCGCCTCGACCTACCCACGCTCGATCAGATCATAGAAGACGACCCCAACGTCGCCGTCATCTGGAGATAACGACGTCTTACGCCAACCTGACTGTAAAAACGTTCCTTCTAGACTTTTCGGACCACGCTTGGCGCATCGTAGGTTCCTCTGATCGATGACTGCCAATTATACTTAAATTATTTATCATAGAAGTGCAACGTAAGCAGTTGTTTTAAGAGTTAGAAACCCATTCTGTAATAGTAGCATTACTTTAAAATAAATTTCATGTCCTTTGAATAATTTCAACGTACCTAATGGAAGAGGGCAGAATCTTTACTTAAGAGTATCATAGGGCACCATACTCGAACATGTTGAATGATCTTGATTTGAACAGGAAATCATAATTCTGTATACAACCTTGTCATTTTTGCGTAGACTGCAATTGCCTGTCATGTATTTTGTTGAAGAGCTTTCTTGGAGTTTATATTCCGTTTAGGTTATGGATTTTAAGCGAAAGTTCAATATTAGCCGAATTAAATTATCCCGTGAAGTGATACTTTTTCTGCAGTTAATGCAGTTGAAGCTTTTACTTTTAGCAAATTCTCGATAAGTATTTTCCACGTGGGTACTTAAAAGAAGATATTGCGTATTTTTTTTAATTTAAATGTTGATGTTATAATAATTAATTTGTCGAAAGTGAAGCTCGGAAAAAAAATTGTAAGTTGCCACAAAGCTTAATCAAAATACGGTAAGGGATGAGGGAGAGGCTTATATTAATGTGAATTACAAATTTTAGATCTTAAACTTAACTATTAAATTACCAGAATTGTAAAAAAAGCTGTCTTTACAAGCTTTTTAGTATTATATTATGAAGAGAGGCTTCTTGTACTTGTGTAATTTTAATGAGCTTTTTTAATGAATGGCTTCGGTGTTTTTGCACCTATGGTTTCGATCACCTGAAGGGCTTCATGTTTTTATTCAGCAAAACTATTATGAGTATCTAGATGTTTAATTTTATTTAGTTGATTTTGTAAATTCCTTACAAGATAATAGTATAATTGATGGCTGTGCTCTATAATGATACATCAGACTATGGCGAAGTGGAAAATTATGAATATTTTTTTAAATGTTATGAGTTCGTTTTGTTTTCGTTTATTTTGACCGGGTGTTAGATATTATTGAATAATATCACCTGGTGTTGGTGCCCGTGGACTGTTTTACCGCCCAGGGCGGGCGCTAGGGGCGCCCAGGTTTAAAACGAACATGTATTTCGTTATGTTTTAAGGCTGTCTTAGGAAAAAATATAGATATAAATTATAAGTGCGATTTACAGGTATTTAAAAAATTATAGATTTGTCAAACCTGATTTAATGTTTTGCTGCAAATGGCCCTAAACATAGGCGGTTGAAATTTGAAAACTGCCTTTAAGCATTTTTTTATGAAATAAGAATATAAGGTTGCGAATTAATTTACCAACAGCCATCGATAATTTTTGTTTTGTTCCTATCCAGTATTTACTTCTATCTACTTTTAACGATAGGTTTTTATTTATTTATCAGTAGCAAATTAAATTGAATTGAAGTTTGGTATATATACGTGTATTGGGTAGGTGGTATATTTGATACGTAATGTAACGGTAGTAATTATTGGAAAAGGTATAGGTAGAGTCATTCACGATGACGCGGGTTTTATTACAATGTCATTAATGTCTAATTTTGTCAAAATCACGCGTCTTCGTGGATGGCACTAGGTATTTATAAATCATTACAATGTAGCTTTTCAATTTGTGTATTATTCAAATAAATCGTTTGAATAATATTCAAAAGTCCAGCTGGTCACAGGAAAAGAGTACTACATAATTAAATAATTTTCATGATATTTTTTTGAAAAGTGTCAGTAGCTTCTATTACTGAAAGTAACGGACAATATAGCGCAAAACATTGACAAGTGAACAATTACAGTATGAATTCTGTACTCAATAAAAGAAAACGATGCACAATCAAAAAAATACTATAATGAAATGAGTTCCTAAAAATATAAAATAAAAAATACAGCATAATATGTAATGTGAAAACAATTCCATACAGATGTATGACAATGTAAGGCATTACAGAAGCTATGCCGCCTATTTTGTGTGATAGAAATAAGTATAATTTCTTCGTTATTTTATCATAATTTATTTGAGTTGCAATAATAATCGGTTGTAGTAATAATCTAACCTTATTCATAGAAAGTTACAGACTTGTTTCAAGAAAAAATCCAAATGTCAGACACAGATATGTGTCACAAACACTTTAACGGCTAACCTACGTATCGGTATTTCACCAGTAGATATTTCTCCTAAATCTTATTTGCCCAAATAACTACGTAGTCGGTCCCAAAGTTATGTCACAAATGAAAATAATGATTAAAACAAAAGTACCAATCAGTTTTTAATAAATTATATACCAATTTTAAGTACATTTAATAAAAAAATAAAATTACTTAAAATTATTCAAAATGACTTCCATTGTTTTTAATACAGGCCCTTAATCGGCGCAGCCAGTCGTCTATCGCAGCACGCACCATTTTAATTTCTATTTCAGCGACTGCTTTTCTTAAAGATGACTTCAGGCTCTCAAAATTTTTATGGGGTTTAGCACAGACCTTCCCCTCTAAGACCTGCTAAATTTTAAAGTCCAGAGGATTAAGGTCCGGACTGGAGGAAGGCCAATCTTCGTGTCTTATAAAGTCGATTTTTTGACGTCAAACCAGGCTTGAGTGGTCTTGGCTTTGTGTGCTGGTGCAGAATCCTGCTGGAACACAAAATTATGTCCTGAAAATAGCGTGTTGGGCAGATCTTTGACATGATTATCCAAAACCGTCTCTTGGTACACTTTCGCACTGATTTTGACCCCTTTTTTGCAAAAATGAACCTCAGTTGGCCCGTAATAAGATCAGAGAATACTCTTCAGAGCTCCTAGCGTACACTCTATCATTCTGTTTGTTGTACTTCTCTTCAATATCGAAAATCTTTTCGTCTGTAAAGAGGATCACGGTGTCGATTTTTCGCGTACTGCATTAACAACTTCCGGGATCTTTTAAGCCTTATTGTTTTTAGACTGGCATAAAGTAAGTGCCCACTCTATTTTTTGTATGCTCGTAGACTAAGATCTTCGTTTAAAATCTCAACGCCATCAACTTCTGTTTTCGGACAGGATTTCTTGCTTCTTGATCGCTTTGATCACTGCTGGTGTTCGTACGGAGCGAGGCCGGCCAATTCTTTTCTTGTCCTCAACACTGGAGACTTCATTGTACCTATCAATAGTACGATACACAAACCTAAGCGTTATATTTAAATTTTTGAGCAACTTGAAAATGGTACTTGGCGATTGACCACAGCGGTGCAATGCTTATTGAAAATACTCGATAATCCGAATTTTCCGCCTACAAGTTGTCGACTCGGATTGAATAATTTTTTACGCTCGTCAATTTGATGTGCATTTCGTTCGAGTCTACCGTAGACCGGTACGAAATTATTAATATAGATAACCCATAATGTCCTTTTAATGTTAACTTCCCATGAAACTACAAGTGTACTTACATAAATACAACTTTCCTCTCAATTGATTTGTTTAAGCTATTCATATATTGTAAATGTACTCCGGTTAATCTAATATGTAAAATTCTCGGGACAAAAATGTTTGTGACCAAACTCCTTCAAAACGGCTTGACCGATATTTGTTTTTTTTTTGTGTAGGTATATTCGGTAGGTCTGAGAATAGGATGTAAACAATTTTACATATTTCTATGCGGACGGAGTCGCGGGCAACAGCTAGTAATTTAATAACAATCTATTTGAGCTTGTTTAGGAAATTTAAAGTCAGCAGTATTATTATTTTAAGGGCAGGGCTTTTGATTACATACACATAACCGACGATTGTCTCTGACGGACAAAAAAGCACATCTGTAGCTAAATAATGTCGTGAATCCATATTGTTGAATGCCATGTTAATCGAATAAGATAAATGTATTCGTGACGTCATGATGTGTATGAATTCTTATTGTCATATTGTGTAGCGTATTAAATTGGATATAGGTTGCTAAATTTATAGAACTTCTGTGCTATAAATGCACATAATAAATCTTGTCAAACACTGACAATCGTACTCTGAATAAAGAATAAATCAAAAATATAAAATGAATTTATTGATGTCTCTGACTGTGGCATTTAATTATAGTTTTGGTAGCAGGCACAGGCGAGCAAAGCAAAACGATGGCCTACATTTGCGCTAGTTAGCAAGCCGCCGATTGTATTGAGATACGACTGTGCCCATTATCGCTTCCTTATCTGCTGGTGGTTAGTTTGAGTGGCACTCTTTAAGTACTTACTATTTAGGGACCTGGCTGCGAAAATTTCCACGTCTACCTTTATAAGATTGATGGCCGGAATCATCCTCAAATATCCAGAACTCTCAGAAATTATATATTCCAAAGGAAGACCATTTGATTTTTTAACCGACTTCAAAAAAAAGAGGTTCTATATTTGACTGTACCTATGTAGGTGTATTTTCAAGTGCTGTATTCGAAATCGCACCGACACCTTCATTGACTGGGCCAAATTATTTTCGTTTGTGCCGAGTGGATAACCAGTAATCTTTATGGAAAATAATTAGTCCAATTGAAATTATTCTAATAGCTTAATATGCCGAAAAAGTAGTAGGCCAAAGTATTAATATGCGACAGTACTATTATGCCAATACAAATTATGCCAAATCAATTTTGCGAAACAATAATAGTCTAAAAAAATTAAGCGATTGAAGGGAATCCCCAATCCAGGTTTTAAGTCACAAATTATTACTTACCTATTAGTAAAGTATTCTTACGATTTGTCTTAAGGCGGCTGCTCACGTTAGCTCATGGTAAAAGTCTCGTCAGATGGCGTTAAAAATCAGACTGTCGAATTTTCGTGATGTTTTTTTGTAATTTTTAGAATATCCGTAGAATACTAATAGTTGAGTTTATTATTTGCGAAAACAATTTAGAATTGCCGATTTTTTGAGACTACAGTCGAACGGAAATAGTGTGCCAATTCTGAGATTTCAGGGCTCAAATTTAGGTGTCAGGTACAGCCTTATACGGACACTAGGAGCTCACGCACACATGCAAATAGACAGCGCCAACTAGTGAAAAAATATTGCAACACTTTTCTAGGCTTTCGGAAGGCTTTCGGCGTAAGCTACTACAAAATATTCATATATTTTTTTTCGGGTCACGAATATTTGTATCAACTGTACTTTTGCCCTTAAAATGTTCAAATATCTAGATAATATGAGTGTTTCATATGCGACGATATAGAATTAGATGAATCGTGTTAGAGTCCCAGGAATCTAATCTTATGTGATTTTTGGCTTTGGACTTGGAGATTGTCGAGTATGATATTGTGCTCAAGTTGGTAACCACATATGATGCTCTTGTGACATACATACTTTGATAATCATGCATTACATGCGAGTGTTACTCCTATTTCTTCGAATATTGGAGACGAAATCTTTCCGTGTTTTATTCTACCTACCAGTCTTGATTGCAGTTATCTTTTGAGTTGAAGGTTGCGATAATTCTTTGTATTGTATGTATACCGAGGTACAGAAATGGTCATTTTGGAAAGCTGAAGAACGGAAGGCCGTAATGCTGTATAAGTGTGTCAACTACCCTGATGCGTAAAACAGTTCATGTGTAGTGGTACATAGTAGGCTGGAAAGGAAACAGCCTCGTTGAAGCTATCGGTATGTAGAATCCTGCTGGAAACGACGTTTCATATTTTGAATCTTTATTTATACGTGGATAATACTATCATCATCATCACCATCATCATTATCGTGGTCTGGTTGTTTATATATATCTAGAGGGTCTTTTTCCTTATAAGCTTTAGAATTTCCGTGTAATTTTTCAAGACAGGTACTGCTGTGTCCTTAAAAGGGCAGACCTAACGCTTTACGACGGTGCTGGTGGGCATCGTACGGTAGTAAGCGAGGACCTCTGGGGAGCTAGTACAGTCTCCATGTTTTCAATTGTCGTTTTGTGTCGTGGGTGTGCCAGATAATAAAAATTCTTAGATATAGTTGTGAATTTCCAGGTGTAGAGCTTTATTGTGCTAGCTGCTCGAGGAAGACCTGAATGCGTTCAAGCGTGTTGCTGCTGGATGCAAGTTAATACTATAAAAATGTTGCAAGTATTACGCTTGCGTTATATTAGCGATTAGATTACGCTTGAATCATTCCAAGTACATTTTTTGTTGATCCGAAGGAATTTGTTTTGGAGTTTCAGAACTTTACTTCCTATATATTTATTTGTATTTAGTATGAATAATGAGAATACAGGCTACATGTAGGCATCTACATGTTTCTACGATAAATAAAGAACATTCTGACTCCAAAGCAAATCGGATCTCGTTTTGAACGGTATGCCCAGTATTTCAACCAAGTGGTAGAAATTCGTTCAAGAATTCCCACAAATTGCAAGAAATACCGAGATTACATCTGAATATATTTATACTTACAAGAGATACTTACCTATTTACTCAATTGATGATTAGCTGCTTGACGACGACCGGAGTCTTTCAGTGCTCACCCTACACGCGTATGAGCAAAATTCCTTCTTGATGCGAACCGATTGCGGTTTAGGAACTAATCTTATGAACTTTTTTTTCCTCCCGACCCGTGGTCCAACTACTATGTCCAACTGGTTGCACCACGGGGAAGCAAGTTTACTCATCGTCAACCGGTTGCACCACGGAGAAGCAAAATCAGTAGTCCAATTCTGGAAAGTATGTTTATCCATGGTCCTACTGGGTGGGTCCAATTAGTTTAACTAGTTGAACTACCACTTGAACTCTGTGGAATCGGGGTTCGGACTGTTGGTTTCACTGTATTCAGAATAAACTACATAGTTGTTGGGTTTCATGAGACTTTTAATTTTATAAAAATGCAGTAATGATAGTACCTATTCTGATACACATGACCCAAGGTAATTTTACATCCCCATGGTGCAAATGGTTCAACATAGCAATTGTTCATATGCCCGTTGGACAATAGCCCTTCAGTTGTACCACGGGTCGCAGCAATAAGTTGCAGAAAAAAAAGTAGTCTGAGAATTGAACCATCCTGGGTAAGTTTAGGTTCCCGTGGTGCAACCAGATAGCAGTTGGACCACGGGTCGGGAGGGATTTTTCCCTTTGTGCAGGACGGTAGCTATAGCCACGCAGCGATTTTCCCTCGCTCGTGCCTAAAATATCACATTTTTCAAAATACTACATTACTTATTCATTAAATTCCCACTATACCAGATGCCCAAAATAAGACATTCCACAAAAAAAAAACACTTTCTTGTGTAATCTTCGATTTTGTAATGTGGCGCATGGTATTTTAGGCACGAGCGCCCTCTATCTGGTATAGCTTGGATTGCTCGAAACAGATGCAAAGTCGTGCTCCTACTACAGTCTCCTACTGGTAGGAGCACGAACACAATATTATACTAATTCTCCTACTAGTAGGAGCATGAATACCTATATGTACTGATTTTCCTACTGAAAACCAGATGTATGGAATAGTATCATTTAGTCTAAAAAAACTAAAACACAGGTGGTCTAAGAAGCAATAGGTCATGCAGCCTATCAGTATAACGCAAAAGTATTCTGAAATGTAAAATTTAGCAATATGCGGAATAAAATTATGAACAGATAGAGATGAACCTGAAATAGGATTTATATTCTCAGAGTATGTAACCAATGTCAACCGATCAATGACATGACATTGGTCTAAAGAAATTGTAAACTTGGTACACTGTCATTATAAGAAATTGACAATTTAGAAAGTGGTTCATTGTTCGAATTGGTCTCTGGTCACAGTGAGAAGTGGTCAATTTAGTGAGAAGACGTTATGACAATCATCATCATCATCATGATCATCTCAGCAGTAGGACGATCACTGTTGGACAGAGGGCTCCAATCATAACCTCCAGTTGCTTCGGTTGGCAGCGGCCCCCACCGTGGACCCACGGCTTTTACCAAATCATCCGTCCATCTCGTTGGTGGACGTCCTACGCTGCGCTTGCCGATCCGCGGTCTCCACTCGAGTACTTTTCGGCCCCAACGGCAATCCTATACTTTGCGGAGGTTCATAATATCAATGAACTGAATCAATTGCTTCGCTCACCCGTGACTTTATAATAGCTACGTTTATGCATGAAATGTGTGTTCATACAGTTCCTCCACCTGCACACTGTCGGAATACGCACAAATCATACAAACACATCTATCACCACCACCACACTACACTGATGCGTTTCGAATTCGACCAGATCTCATCTTTAGAGCAACACAAACGTTCACCATAGATGTTAGAAATAGTAAAAGATATAAAGATATTATTATAAAGGTCGCGGATGAGCAAAGTAAATATTTCAGTTCACCTATAGGTACAAAAATATATTATGTAGTACTTACTGTACAGTCACCACCATAAGCGTGAAAGCTGTCTAGGTGCTGAAAAATATCTGAACATGATTATATATTTATTGTGCATTACGTAAATGCGTGTTCCGATATTTTTTAAATGTTTAGACAGCTCCGCTATGTGTTGTGGCGTCAGTGCGAATATATCACGAAATAGAAGTATGCAAATCACGTAAACGATATTTTGAGCATGAAAGAATAAAACAAAGATAATTATAACATTTTTAATAATAGGGAGACTATTTTACAACGTCTCACAATTACCCTTACCTACCTCACATAAAGTAGGCAGCATCCAAAATAGATCTTGTATACTTAGCGTAGTTCTTAGCAGCAGTAAAAAAAAAAACAAAGTAGTTGAGATGGCTGTTCTACTTTGTCATTTATAATTCCTATATCATATACCTAATTAAGATTGAGAAGTGAGTGAGAAAAACTGCAATCCCCTAAACTTTAGGGCCTAAAGAAATTAAGTCTTTGAAAAATAATGTCTATTGTCTGCCGCAGTGTGGATGCCGTCGCTCGATCGTCAAAATCCTGGGTTTTACAGCTAATAATTAATTAACTTAATTTTTAACTATCTTTTACACAGTAAGAGTTAGGCTACTAGTGTCTTGGAGAAATTAACTTCGTTTGACTACAGTGCCCCCTCAAAGTTAACAATCAAAAATAACACGGTGTATAATATCTTCATAGTGCAGACATTTTATAGATTATAGTTTTTACCAAGTGTCTAGGTATGCTTCATCATAATCAGTCGTAAGTCTATTCTTGGTAAAAGTTGTATCATTTATTTTACTTAAGAAAAAAAATAATTATATTCACGATTTGATACCTACATGTTGTCTTTAGTGGTTATACGGATATTTTTGTGACAACCTATATATTCCTCAATTTAATCCGCAAGACCTTGTAAAATCAAAAAACATTGAAAGTCATAAATAATCAAATCATAATATGGGCAACGAACAATTGACACATCTGACGTCACGCCCAAACTGAAAGAGACGTATATATTATTTGACAATATGGTACTGTTTTCGATGATTGTCATTATTTGAAATAAGAACGGTGGTTTGAATCAATCTGTAAAGGTATTTAGTACTTATGTAGCAAGAGTAACTGTGAATCTTCGGCTCCATGACATGGCCCAATTGCATAATAGGTAAAGGACAAGCTAAGAGTATTAGTGAATTTCAATACAAAATCGCTAATACTATTAGCTTTGTACTTTGTTATGTATTACGTAATTGCCTCAGAAAATAATTTGAAGTCCATTATGAATCTGAAAAGTTAAATATATTTAGTGAGCAAAAACAGTAAAAGGAAAGACAAACGAAGGAACAAAATAAAACACATTTATAATTTTAAGTTTATCTTAAATAATCCATACATTTAGGAGATAATTCTTAATAAACCGGTCAAGAAAAAAACAGTCATTTGATCAAAAACCTACACACTCCGCCAAAAAAACACCTTCACTGCCGCGGATCGAGCGAGCGAAGCGAGCGAGATCGATGTATGTGGAGCGGATGCGACTCTGTTGGGTCAGGTGTGGTCAGGTTGAAGGGCAAGGGCGGCGAGTGAGGCGGCAGCCCGGCCTCGACCTTCGCTTGGAGTTTTTTTTTTATTGAGACTTTTATCATAGAGAGAGAGAGAGAGAGAGAGAGAGATCATAGAGTTGACTTTGCGAGCTCGTTTCGTTGTCACTGACGCGTAACAGGGATTTTATCCAATTGCTAAACAAATGTAGTGAAATGAAACCGACCGACGGCGAGTTTGATTCGCGCACAAAGGGTTCCCCGCACCATCTGTACAATATTCATTAGACATTAGCAAAAAAAGGCAAAAAAAATCACGATTAAATATTTATTTTATTGTGTGTTTAGTATTTGTTGTTATAGAGGCCACATAATCTTTGAATATTTCAACTGTCTAACTATCACGGTTCTTGAGATACAGCCTGGTGACAGCCGGACGGACGGACGGACGGCCAACGAAGTCTTAGTAATAGGGTTTTGGGTACCGAATCACTAAATCGAGTTGACCTTTTATCTGATTTTGTAATTTCACTAAACTGGTTGAGGTTTATAAATTATTAATAAAAGTAAGTTACCTACTGTATGACTGACAGACTGACGGGTAGCTTACTCGACTGGATATATAATAGACGGGTCTCCTTCGTAATCCATAATATCGTTTGTCCTAAACTCAAATGCCATAACACTTTTGCCATAAACACTTTTGACATTATATCATACTTTTGCCATAATGATCTTATGCCCTAAAAATCATAAGCCATAATATTAAATGTCCTAATACTCTACATCCCTAATATGTTTTGTACTAATATAGTAAGACATAAAAACTTACGAGTAATAATATTAAATGCCATAACAGAGCTCTTGTAGGCAAACAGCGACTTGCGAGCCAGAAAAGTAGATTAGGTTAGAACCGAGTTCCCAACAGTGACGAACCGGTACCAGAAAAGTAAGTTAGGTTAGGTTAGAACTGCGACTCCTACAGAATGAACCGCAGCCAGAAAAGTTAACTTAGGTTAGAACTGCGACCCCTACAAAAACGAACAGCAGTCAGAAAAGTTTTTTTTTCTCTTCTAGTCGGACACTCTTGTCAGAGTGGTCGTGGTTGCGCAGACGAGGTACATGAAAAGATGTTCGGTGGGTCGCAGACCCTTTCGAGGACAGCCCTCTTAGCGATGTGCTTCCATTTCTGCCGGTTAGAGGCGTTGCGAGTACACTGGACCATGGTGGACTCAGTAGCTTTTTTAATCAGGTCAGTCCAGCGAGTTGGTGATCGGCCGCGTGCCCTCCTGCCTTCCACCTGCCCCTGAACCACCAATCTCTCCATTGAATTCTCATTTCTGGAGATGTGACCAAAGAACTTCAGTATTCGTAATTGCACAGTCGACGAAAGCCGGTCTTTAATATGAAGCTCTTTGAGGATAGAAAGATTGGTGCGAAATGCCGTCCACGGGATCTTTAAGAGACGCCTCCAGCACCACATCTCCAATGCGTCAATTTTACGGCGATCCTGCAGTCTCAGAGACCAAGTTTCGGCTCCATAGAGAAAGATCGGAAAAACCAGACATTTCATCAATCTGACCTTCGTCTTCTTGGTAACTCTTCTGTCCCTCCAAATCTTTCTCAGGCGTTCTACTGCTGACCTGGTAATGGCGCACCGCCGTCTGATCTCGTCGCTACATCCTCCAGTGCTGGAGATAGTAGAGCCGAGGTATATATAGCTCTGTACAACTTCGCAGTTAGCTATGCTTTGTACGTTAGTTCTAATTTGTTCAGCTCGGTCTACTATCATCATCTTCGTTTTTTCGCGATTGATAGATAGTCCAAATTTGAGGCTTGTAGTCTCGAGACGAGTCAGAAGGTTCTCCATGTCTTCTTTAGTCTGTGCGAGAAGGGTTGTATCATCAGCATATCTTAAGTTATTTATCACACGTCCCCCAACCGATATACCTCTATCCCATTCTTCCAAGACAATGCGCATGATGTACTCCGTGTAGGTGTTGAAAAGTAAGGGCGACAAAATGCATCCTTGTCGCACACCGGCCTCAGTCTTAAAATTTTCAGAAAGGGTACCATCCACTCGTACCGCGGCCGTGCCGCTTTCATACAGCCTCCTCAAAAGGACTATTAGATGTGGCGGTACGCCCATTTCCGCCAGAATCCTCCAGAGTTGTGCCCATATGACCGTGTCAAATGCTTTGCGAAAGTCTACAAAGCAAATGTAAAGGGTTGAGTTAAACTCTCTGGCCTTCTCAATAATCTGACGCAATATAAGAATTTGTTCGCGAGTGCCTCTTCCCTTCACGAAACCGGCTTGCTCAGGCGCAATCTGTCTTGAGAGGTAGGCCGACAGTCTTGTATTGATTATGTGGAGCATCACCTTACTTGCATGCGATATCAAGGATATGAGTCTGTAATTGTTGCACTTCTTGGTAGACCCCTTTTTATGTAGCGGAATAAAAATGGATTGCGACCAGTCGTCAGGCCATATGCCAGTCTCCCATATTTTATTGCAGATGGTAAACAAGACATCAACTCCAGATTCTCCCATCGCCTTGAAGACTTCGATTGGGATTTCATCACATCCCATGGCTTTATTGCATTTGAGATGCTTAATTGCCGCTCGCACCTCATCCCGCATGATGTTGGGCTCACGGTCAAGTATTTGGCGAGGAGAACACGTGAAGCTTGGGACACCGTTGCTGAAGAATAGTGATTTGCAGTATTCTTTCCATACATTTACAATGTCCTTGATCTCCGTAACCGTAGTTCCAACGGAGTCCTCAATAGCCCACGTCTTGGGTTTAAATTGGCGTGTAATGTATCGCACCTTATCATGGAGGTCCTTAGTTTGATAATTATCAGAATGCTGTTCCAATTCATCACATATCTTCCCCAGGTGGTTATTGCGGTCACGTCGGCAAGCAGTTTGTATGATAGCTGACCTGGCATTTAGCTCAGTAATGCTAGCGCCACTGGCTTTGAGTTTCCTGCGATCTTCCACCAAGTGCCAGGTGTCTTCAGTCATCCAATGCTGTCTCTTTGCTACACTGCTTTTTGGCTGTGATTCCACAACTGCATCTTCAATATACTTCTTTGCTGCAATCCACATGGAGTTTGAGCTGTCGCTCCCATAATCCGCTCGCCATGCAACATGTCTGCCCTCAATCGAGGTGGCTAAAGATTTTGGGTCTTTCACTTCCATTCTTCTAGATGTTTTAACTTGTCTTGGTCTTTGCAGTTTCAGTCGCAGATTTCCAATAAGCAGTTGATGATCGGAATGACAATCAGCACCGGGCATAGTATGTGTGTTGGTTATTGAGCTTCTCCATCTAGATCTTACTAATATATAATCTATTTGATTGCGATAGTTGCCGTCAGGGGAGGTCCAGGTATATTGGCGTCTAGGATGGTGTTTGAACATCGTATTCATTATAGCCATGTTGTTGTCCGCAGCGAACTCTATAAGGCGCTCGCCTCTGGGATTACGAACCCCATGGCCATAGTTTCCAACAATATCACGAATGCCTGTATCCATAGTGGTGTTTCCTACCTTTGCGTTAAAGTCGCCAATAATGAGTACTAACTCTCTTTTAGGTATATTAGCTACTGAAGACTCTAGTTGACAATAGAAGTCTTCTATTTCCTCATCCTTGGCGGAACTTGTAGGAGCATAGATTTGAATAACATTGAGTGGGGTCGGTGATGCGCTAAGTTTAATGGAGATGATTCTGTCATTAATCGGATGGTAACCAAGCACCGAGTTTTTCCATGATTTAGGGATCGCAATAGCCACTCCCGAAAAGCTACTCTTATCATTGCCGGAGAAATAGAAAGTGTGCTTCCCTGAGTCAAAGTGGCCGCTATCCTTCCAATGTGTCTCACTGATTCCGGTAATGGTGAGCTTGCATCGCTCAAGTTCTCTTTCTAAAATATGAAGCTTTCCAACGCCAAGCAGTCCTCGCACATTCCACGTACCGATGCGATGCTCTCTTCTAAGGTTGACGTTTCTATTTCCAGTAGCATTTTTTCCATAAGATGCCTGGTTACTCGCATCCTGATGGCCGGTAACCCATTTCACACCCTCAGCCCCGGAAAGCCCAGGGCGCCGGTCGCTACGCGGGTCGCTAGGCGGTCTTACATTATCTTTATGCATACTTATCATCATTGCAACTCTCATGGATGAATAATGTAGTAGGTTCCGTTACTTTCTACATCGCGGTACTATAACCTCAGTGGCTGAAGTAATCCAAGAATGAACCGGTTCAGAGCATATGGCTCCTGCGCTTCATTTCGGTACTGATGGCTACCGCTGCCCTCCATCAGGATCCAGGTATTACGCCCCTGTGGCTCGCCTCCTCCGCTGGTTGAGCCGTACGACAGCTGCTGTCTCCGCCTTTCGCCACCGTTGAGGTCTTCACTCGTAACCCTGAGCACGGGCTCTGCGTTATACCCCGCAAACTGGGTCCCTGCTGAACTTCGCCATCTTCACACTACGGCCTACTGGAGTGTAAGATGCCCACCCCGCGACATGGACGCGCCAGACAGGAGTTGCCCAAGTGAAGAGTAGAGAAGTGACTCTACTCTCCCAGGGCCGGGTTAATGGACGTATGCCCCACGCCCAAAGGCTAATATTAGGGGTAGTTTTTTTAATTATCATAAAAAGTGGCCCTTTTTAGTGTATTATATTTAACTACTATTATATGCAATTTCCCGGGACTCCAAACATCTATGTACCGAATTTTATCTAAATTGGTTCAGCGGTTTTGAAGTGATGGGATAACAAACAAACAAACAGCCTTACAAACTTTCGCATTATATATATTAGGGAAGTGGATGATTCAACGGTGTGTGAAGTTTCCAAACCAGTTTATTACAAAAATGATTATTTCAACCAATATTAGGACATGTGACTATTAGACATACTATGATAATTAGTACTTACGAAATTAGTGCAAATAAGCATTAGGATATTCAATATTAGGAAAAAACTATATTTACATTATGGCAAACGTTATTATGGCAAAGATCATTATGACATAAGTTGTTATCCAATATAGATCCAAAATTGACATTCCACACCGCAGTGCTGGAGTCTCCAGTTTATATTAGGCAATAGAGAGCCAAATACAATAATATTAGGACTACGTAGTTTACAGCAGGTGGGGCATCAACATTAGATCAGATTATTAAAACTCAACAAAATTAACTTTGACTTCATAAGAATTTTATTTACCCAATAAGTGACCCTCACACTAATAAGACAAATCTAATAACGTATCACTTGTCACAATTGAATAAACCGTTTAGTAGTTACGAGCGAACATAGGAACATACGTACATACTTAAATATATATACACACAGATTCAAAACATAACCTTCGCTTCAGTTAGGGTAAAAAGGTACGTGGTAACAGAGTTGTTCGACCTACTAAATGGCCATTCAAGAAGGATCATGGTTTCGAATCCAGTCTCGCATCTCTAGTTTTTTTTTAAATATTCAATTGCTGTTCCCAATCTGCACTAATCCTCCGTTGTAACTTTTGTAGATAGTAAGTACCTAACGTCTGTTGTGCAGACTTGTTTATATAGTTATATTTTTTCTTTATGTATTGTTACTCGAAATAAACATCTTTGTCAATGAACATCTTTTTGCTAACTCATATCTTACAAATCTTTTATTTAATACTCTTCCAGCTCTTTCCACCAAATAACAACAGAAACTATCAGCCCAGTATACTACTCGAAGTGAAAGCCTGTGCTAACAGTGGGATTATAGGTTGAATGATGATAACACAATACAAGCAATAGGAAGTATTTTGACTTAGCCGTATTCTTACCATCAGGAGACCCACTTGCTCCTTTGCCATCCAGTCGAATAAAAAATAAAATAAAATAAAAAAAATAAATAATTCTTGAAATTTATACTACAGCTGGGCGGAGCGCTATGGTTGGCGTCTACAAAAGTGAAACAGACGTGTGTATATTTTATTGTATTGTTTAGTTTTAGGGTAGGGATAAAACATATGTTAATTTATGATTATATTTATTAGTTAAATTATAAGTTGGTCATACAAAAAAAATGCGTCTATTGCGGCAAGTTCGAAACGACTTGTTGTTGAATTTAATCACATGAAAAATTCGAGCGCTAGTATCTGTGGCTAGTATATATAGTCGATCTACTGCCTATTACTTGTATTGTGATGATAATGTGAAATTACTTATGTGTGCAAAAAGAAGTAAAGCAGGTCTTACCTTCTCAGTGATCCACTGGAGTCCAATTAGTTGATTTTTAGTAAAAATTAGTCTAATTCCTGAAATTAGTTTTTTAAATAGAAATGACTACTAAGTCGGTTTACATACACTAGTTATCTCTATCTGAACTCAAATATACACTTTGTCGCAATCACAATCACGTTGAAGAGTCCCTGTGAATTCGTGTCATTTACATGTCAAATTGCGTCCCTTTTCCTTGAAATCAATCAAGCAGCGTTGTTGTGATACATATAGGTAATACCTACGCAAAACATAGACATAACAGACTGCTAAAAATTTCTTTCGGCTTTGTTGTTATGCAGGTATAAAACGCTCTTATCAAATAACAAGCTGTTGCCCGCGACTCATCATCATCATCATCGTCATCATAAACATCACATCATCATAAACATCACATCATCACCATCATCTGCAATACCCCTGGTGTTGCAGATGTTTATGAGCGGTGGTGATCTCTTACTGAGTCTTACCATCAAGAGACCCACTTGCTCGTTTGCCATCCATTCGAATAAAAGAAAATCATCATCGTCGTGACCATCTTCATCTCATCATCATCATCATCGTTGTAGTTGTCGTCATCATCATCATTATCACATCATCATGATCATCATCATTATCATCGTTATCATCATCATTTATTGTATTGTACTTTTTAATAAAAGATTTTTGCTGACTGAAGTTTTGTTGACTGTACTTGCATTGACATCAAAAATTAGTACATTTTTGTACCAAATTTCAAGTCGATGCCATTTACCGTTGAGGAGTTCCGTCCTGACGATCGAGACGTCAGCTGGTGGCTGGACCACTCGGGTGACACTACCAAATAATTGTACTGTCACAAGATTAATTTACTAAGTAAGTATGCCGACTTTCAAGTCTATCCTACTGAAAGTGGGTCAAATTCAACTTGCAAGGTTTGAACCGCACATACATACACATATTATACATACATACATTGCAAGTTAAATAAAGCTTGCGAAAGAATAAATGAAAAATACTGACTGAAGTGTGTGTGTGTGTGTGTGATTCGATGACAGACAGCGCACCACCTATAACTAGCTACTGGCTGGAATCAATACCAATAGGTATAAAAAATATAATAAGTTTCTGTATTTTGTTTGCTGACTGCACATTTTGTTTCGTTGACTGAACCTACTTACATTGTCATCCAAACTAGGTACGTCTCCGTATCACGTTTCAAGTCGATACCACTAAATGTTGAAGAGTTACATCATGCGGAGCAACTGTGACCGGGCCAATATAATTTCATTACCAGATTATTGTATTACTAGTTTTTACCCGCGGCTTCGCACGCGTAAACTATTCGGTCTGGTAGTTGCAATTGAAATTTTCGGGATTTCCAAATTCCCCTGGAAATTTCCAAAATTTATTATCTCATTGAGGTTGTGTTGTGAATAACTGTACAAAATTCAAGACTCTAAACCCAGTGCTAAAATTTCAAAAAATTCCCTATCCAAATTCAAATTCATATCATTTATTCCGTAAATAGGCCGCAATGAGCACTTTTACACGTAATTTTTTAAATACCAGCACTTTCGGAAAGACCACCATTGCCAAGAAGAATGCGCCGCAAGAAGCTTGGCAGAAAGTCATTTTTTCAAAATAAAATAAGTACAAATAAAATACTTAAAAACTACGTAAGTATACAATTAAAGAAAAAAATACAAAATAATAATAACAATAATACACGGATGTATGGGGTCCCTTAGTTACAAAACTATCCCGTGAAAATATCGGATAAGAAGTAGCGTATGTGTTATTCCAGACGTCCGGCTACCTACATACCAAATTTCATGCCTCTAAGCCAGCGGTTGTTATTTCGAGATTTTATCCCTATCCCGTGGGAATATCGGAATAAAAAGTAGCCTATGTGTTATTCCAGAGGTCCAGCTACCTACATACCGAATTTCATAGCTCTAAGCCCAGTGGTTGTTATTTCGAGGTTTTATCCCTATCCCCTGGGAATATCGGAATAAAAAGTAGCCTATGTGTTATTCCAGAGGTCCAGCTACCTACATACTAAATTTCATGGCTCAAAGCCCAGCGTTGTTATTTCAAGATTTTATCCCTAGGTATCCCGTGGGAATATCGGGTCAAAAAGTCACCTATGTTTTATTCCAGACGTTCAACTACCTACATACCAAATTTCATGACTCTAAGCCTAGCGTTGTTATTTCGAGATTTTATCCCTATCCCTAAGAATATCAGGATAAAAGGAGCCTATGTGTTATTCAAATGTCCAGCTATGTACATACCAAATTTCATGTCTCTAAGCCTAGCGGTTATTAATTCGAGATTTTATTCCTATCCCGTGGGAATATCAGGATAAAAAAGTATTCAATATCCAAGTTGTTTTTATCCAGGTTATAAACTATTTTTTACCAAATTTCATCCAAATCTGCGTAGCCGTTTCAGCGTGAAGAAGTAACAAACATACTCACTCACAAACTCACTCACTCACAAACTCACTCACTTACAAACTTTCAAATTATTTATTATTAGGATTATATATTTTATAGGTACTAAATTTCAAGTCGATGCCATTAACTGTTGAAGAGTTCCGACCTGCGGAGACGATGCTAGCCGGACTACCAGGATGTCACTACCAGATTATTGTATTGTCACGCAAATTACATAATCATTCCAAATTTCAAGTCAATCTGACTACTGGAAGTTGGTCAAATTATACTTGCAAGATTTGACTACAGACAGACAGACAGATAGACAGACAACGGGACAGGTGAAACTAAATAAAAGCTTGTAAAAAGCTTGTTATAAAAAAATACACACTTCATCCGAAAATCCTATACCTATAATATTAATTGCTATGATCATGGTTTACCGGTATTATAAAAATCTTACAAAGCGTAGGTACACTTTTAGTAAAAAAACACTCAATTTTATAGTATTAAAAAATGTGTTGCGACTATACCTGTGTCAGATTTCACAGCATATCCTATGCTGTAAGGATTATATTGTAGTCCTTTTAGCGCCTTAGATATTTCCTTCCTCCAGACAATAAACTTGTTTGTTTTTGGAAAACTGTGGCTCTGTCCATTGGAGGTCAATTTTGCCATTGTGTTGTAGGTTTTACCGTTGTACGGTAAAAAAAATCTAGGAAACGAAATATGAGACAGCGCGGTTCTTCTACATTAAAATTATTGAACTGAAGACGACAATAAATTTAAAAATTACTGACATACAAATAAATGTGACTAGTGGTGATAGTCTGGATGACATTTCCATGACATTATATTTTTAATTATCTAACCAGCCAGTACTTCATTCTAAGTTTCTTTCAAACCTCTTTCATTCAGCCTATTTTGTTATGATTGCTAGACTAATATTACAACCGATATAACCTAATGCTTTCGTTGTTAGTGTCTTTTTAGCGATTTTTTTCTTTTTTAGTACAATTTTTTTAGGGAACGTGCCAACGGAACCCTATTAGTGAGAGTCCGCTGTCTGTCTGTCTGTCCGTCGTCTGTTCCATCCCAGCCTCCTCTCAGAACAAGAGGGCTTGGGCCATAGTTCCCACGCGGCCCAGTGCGGATTGGAATTTCACTTCACACGCTTTTGCAGGTGGTAGGACCTTGTGCAAGGTCCGCCCGGATTGCTACCACCATCTTGCTCGCTAATCCTGCCGTGAAGCAGCAGTGCTTGCACTGTTGTGTTTCGGCGTGGAGAGTAAGACAGCCGGTGAAATTACTGGCACTTGAGGTATCCCATCTTAGGCCTCTAGGTTGGCAACGCATCTGCAATTCCCCTGGTTTGCAGATGTTTATGGCGGTGGTGATCTCTTACCATCAGGAGACCCACTTGCTCGTTTGCCATCCAGTCGTATAAAAAAAAAACACGCACCATTGAATTGCTTCGCAGGTTTGTGCAGATTTCCTCACGAAAGCAGTGCAGGGTTCCGACTGTTACAGGGCTCTATCTCTTGAGTCGTAATAGTCAGACACTTGAAATTTCACAGATTATGTATTACAAATACTAAAAACAGAATAAAATAATTATTTAAAAGGGCTCCCATACACCAAATGACTCGCATTTGGCCGGTTTTTTTGTGATAGGGTACCAAGGAATTCCAAAAAATATATTACTTATATGACCGCGGCATGGCGCTAGCGTCTACGCAAAATGTATGCAAAATATTTAGTTACATTTTACAACACGTGTGATATTTTGCCCGAGAACTATGAAAGTTTATCTAAGTTCAGGACTGCCAATGAAAGTAAATAACGCTAGGCTAGGTATTATCCTAACACCCGGTTTTTACTTACATACAGCCAAACCATTCAAATTTTGACCCGCTAAGTGAAATTGTAACAAACAAATTACACTACGCTTTTGTTGCGATACGCCATTATTTACAAGCTTTTTATTAATTAATAATAAGTATAGAACATTCTTGTGTTGTTGACCCAAATGGTGGAACCGATGCAGATGTCGAAGCGCGCATAAACAGGGCTCGTGCCGCATATGCACAACTCAAACCGGTCTGGACGTCCCACGTAATAACACGGCGCACAAAAATCAGAGTTTTCAACTCAAATGTCAAATCGGTTCTCCTGTACGGGTGTGAGACCTGGCTCGTCAAGAAAGCAATCACCAGTAAACTCCAGGTTTTGTGAACAAGTGTTTGCGTCGCATATTAGGAGTTTATTGGCCACGAACCATTACAAACACTGACTGTGGGAGTTGACGAGCCAGAAGCCAATTGATAAGGAGATCCTATTGAGGAAGTGGCGCGTGTTGCGGAGACCCGATGCTCATCTCGCCAAGCAAGCGCTGGAGTGGCAAGCTGCTGGTAGTAGGAGGCCAGGCCGACCCCGAATCACCTGGAGACGGTCGGTTGAGAAGGAGATCTCCCTAATTGGGTACCATTGGCGAGACCTAGAAGCCACAGCACAGGACCGTGACGCATGGAAGTCCCTACTGCGAGCCCTATGTCCCTGCTGAGGGACTACAGGAATTCATCATCATCATCATAGAACATTCTTGAAGGCATCTAGTTGTTCAAGCAAGTTTTCATGTGGTAGAGCCTTACTGTAACCACTTGCTGACTGCAGTACAAATGGGCCGGCTTGACCGGAGTAGTACCAACCTCCATCTGAATACCGGCGTGAAATAGTACCTTTGCCCAACTCCCTCCCCCCTTTTATCCTGCCCCCATACCGCCCAATTTAGCCCCCCCCTCCTCCCTTTTTAGCCGGCAACGCACCGCAGTCCTAATAATGCTGTAGGTGACCAAGGGCGGCGGTGATCACTTACCATTAGGTGACCCGCATGCTAGTTTGCCAGCTATTTGATAAAAAGAGTAGATTGATGACCTCAAGAAAAAACATTACTTTCTTTGGTTTGCCCTGACTTAAAAATACTGAATTTCATGTTAATTGCACTTTATCGAAATGCTATTACTTATTCTTTGTAAATAAACATAAAAAGTAAAAAAAAAAAGAAAAAGAATCATTATGCGTCATCGAGTTTCGAACTCCTTCTCTTACTACATACTTCTAAGAATTGGTACCACTGAGCCAAACTCAACTCAGGGTCTCACGTGACCGCCCGAAATAGTCAATACCTTTTTACAACAGATTATATTTGACATTAGCTACTCACACCACAGTAAAATGGATCAAAATTTACTGCATCATACTGAAATTTAGGTATTATAGATCCTCTCCATTTTGTGATTTGCGACAACAATATGCCCATAACTAACTATCCTCAAAAAATCGCGTCGAAATAACGTCTGTGGAAGAAATATTGATGTACCAAAGTTTGTATGGAAGACGACGCACCTTAAAACACTCAAATTACACAACAAGTAAATTAAATAGTTTTTCAAAGGTAGATACATTATGGTCCAGAAGGGTGTTGCTAAATGTGTATTTCTTAATAATTAGAGCTGTATTACACTCCTATTTCAACGTGGTTCTATTTATTAACCAACATTGTTTTCCACATGATTATTGTAGATGATGAAGACTAGTAAATATTGTGTTATTTGGTAAATTTAGTTTACTAGCGCTGCAACCGCTATCCTCTACTATCTTATACCGCAAGCGAAAAAACTACCATACGGCATACTTACCTACTATTCATAGAGGTATAATAAATAGATTTAAGATGTTACCGTTAAACACATAGGTAGGCAGAAGTACCGTTTTGTGGCCACCTACCGCATATGGTCATTTTGTTAAAGTTATACAACGTTTGAAATAAAATTCAAGTAATAATCATAACAAAGCCCTTTATTCGTGTTCAGTATAAACTTTTGAAAACTCACTAAACAATATTATTTGAATACTATAACTTTTTTATATACGACTTCAAATGTCAACTGGCCAAAACACAACGGCTACAGAAGTTTACCGCATACCGATAGAAGCCATTTCCTAAGTAGTATAAATTTTCATAAAATGTTTAGTTTTGTAGGGTTTCATTAAAAGGTGTTAGTGTGTAGTCAATTCTTCAATAGTGGTAATAATATTGACAGGATACTGTCAGGAGCCCAAACGGTAATTGAACTAACTCCCTACAACCCTAGACGGGTGAATCTGGAACTAATTAACCTAAAAGACCTCTACCGTCTCGAGTCAAATTAAGATGTAAATAACTATTAGATAGAACAAGCATTAAAGATATGAAAAACAAGCAGGCTTGTTGAGTAATGAAATAAAACCTAGTCTGTTAAAACTTAACCCTATAGTACTATAGTACATTGTGTCTTAAGGCGGTAAATAAGGAATTCCGAACGAGAGTCTATTAGAAGCCCGATGTCGAAGACTGAGGGCTTTAATGAGTCGATGTTCGTAATTCTAGTACCGCCCGTGCGACATACAATGTTTTTCATCACATTTGCAAGTAAAATTATATATTTGTAAAAGAAAAAATATAATTCTTCCAAATATTGGCGATACCTTAGGCTGTGCTCTTGGCAACGTCGCCCTCTACCTCCCTCGGCATGCGCCGCAGTGTGCCTGTGCATGTGGTGGTCCATGTAGTCCTGCAGCAGGCGCGCGCAGCGCCATCAGTACGGCACTGACTCATTTACCGACCTTGGGCTTCATGGCAAGAAAATGTGTACGGGCAATGACTCATCTACCGACCACGGGCTTCATGACAAGCACATTAAGGCGGAGGGTTTTATTTGGTGGGTTGCAACTAAGGTAGCCTGCATGTTACGACACTGTTTACGAGCAAGTGTGATGAAAACATTATAAAGGAAGATGTCTGTAAAGATGTTTGTCACTCAATCATGCAATATGTAGGTATGTCCCAACCGATTTATATGAAATTTGGTATGGAGATCTATCAACCTAACTATATATATACAAGTAGTTAGTAGGTAATAGTAAAGGCGTAGGACACTTTATACTGGAAAATTGCAGTTCCCGCGAGACAGCGATAGACACATTCTTGGCAGCAGCTATGATATATAATATTAATATTTACTGCATATTAGTGCGCGACTCGATACTAAACCTACTTATATACTATGTACTCTGTGATACCAGGTACTATGCGCGCACTTTAATCAAAAGCGAACTTGGGAGTGTTTAAATAAAATTGTCAAATCACATATTCAGTTGTTTATTATCTATACTGTACTCAAAATTGATCCGAAGATCACATCACATAGTAATTTCATAAATAATATTACAATGTCATGTACTTTCTGTGATTGCTCGTGAATAAAAAATGTTCACAATATTATCAATATTTGTTCACTGGACCGGTTTACCTTTAAGTAGACTGTACTACATATTTAGATACCATTAGTAAGGTACTCAAAGAACTTACAGTGTATTTGATGAGAGATATAATAATCAATTATTGTTGCAGTTCATTTTTTTGACAATATATTTACAGTTTTACATATTTTTTTTCGTGATTTACAAATAAATTCTTGAATATTTAATTAGGTCATCATTATTCCACTTGGATTTATTATAACAGTACTTTATAGTTAAAAATATCACAAAAATGAAATATATTATGTGTAAGACACACGCAACATTAAAAATACAACAAAAGAAAATAAAAATCCACTAGAAACCTTGGGCCAGAAGAGTCCCTTCTAAACAGGAAGGATACTTTCGATGTTCATCTTTCATAACGGCAATTTGATACCATAGTCATTTATATCACACTAATTAAATATAAAAGTAATCGATTGTCTTACAATAAATGCGTCAGATCATAAAATTTTGATTATAAAATTATAGGCAACAAATAATCCATGAAACGATAAATTTTAACAAAAAATAAAATGACAACTTATACATTTAAGAGCCATAGTGCCGTATTGATAAAAGTGAAGTGATCACTCTAGTCACTAGCACGGACCGATAATAACAACCAACAAAACACAAACGCAACGAGTTCTAATGAGTTTGACTCCGCTTCCGATATATTCACCTTTTATCGATATGGCATTCCACTTACGATACGACAATAAATATATCATAACACGCTTACACATTAATCACTTCTTTAATTCCGACGCTAGGAATTATTTCATAATATATACCTAAAAATATAATCACGGCACAAGTATCCCTCCGACTAAATTACTAACGTAGTGTCACTTTATCAGGATTTAGAATCAAATATGTATTATGTATCTTAAATATTTTTTATTATTAATATATCATTATCAAAATATCCACTAAATGGGAGGAATAAATCAAATTATTAATATTTATTCTAATATTAATCGCATGACTGATCAACAAAAAGGATATGGACTAGGAATAATATTAGGCATTAGGCTTCCATGCCCTCGGGACGCGCGGCGGCCGCGCGCCCGCTCCTTGCCGCCACGCGGCGCGTGCGCGTGCGCAGAGACCTTTGATCAAACGTTAATACTGCTCGTGTCCAAAACATAACTGCTATTTTAGTAACGCTGTACTCCGCGAGAGATAGTCGGACTCGATCGCCGGTCACTATTTTGTGCTTCGATAAACGAGGATCGATTATCAGTAAAGTAATGATTATCTAGCAAAATCTATCTGGAATAAAGCCGACGTTCTATCCTAGAATTTAAATAGCTTGGAAGTATGCCTTCTTCATTTTAATATTGTCCAATAACGTTCATTGTATTTCGAATGTCTGTCCTATCACTCTACGAGTGTCGTGATCTATGCTAACGTGTGAACCGGGTGCGCGTGCGGCGCCGCGCGAGCGGCCGCGCGGCGGACTGCACGCGCGCGACACTAAACGTGAAATTGTGCTCCGGCGTCAAAAGTTTCAGTGCCGAAGGAGAGAAGCGGCTACTCTATTGGTGTTTCATTACTGGTTCACTTAATCTAAACTACTGTAAACTTGTCACCTAGTAAAACAAAATTTATAATTCATAAAAAAGTAACATAATTCTCACAAAAATGCTCACGTTAGGAGTGCGGAGAGGCAACTTTTGACACCGGCCTGGGCCGTCTCGCCAGAAGCCGCGGGCAGGCCGGCGCCGGCGCGGCCTCCGCGGCGCCGCCGCCCCACCCGTCTCGACAATACATCACTTATATTATGTATACAACAAAGTTTGTGCGACGCCAAACGGCAGACGCACCGATCTTTACAGGAACTCATCACATCTTAAAAAAAATAAAAAATAGTAATAAAACATTTGAAACCTCACTAACTACCTATTTGACGATCTCGGTACGATCTCGATAAAATTACTCAAATGGCTCCGGCGCCTCGAAATCTATTCATATCACAATCGCATGACCGTGCCTGAGAATCATATCCCGCTACTTATGTACACACTCTTTCCCGAAGACTTAACGAACATTCCCGGCCGAGTCGAGTGGCGGCCGCGTATGGCGGGCCGCGCCACTCGCCCCAGCCGTTCTAAACTAACCGATATTTACTAAGATATCACCACCTCAGCCGCGGGAGCGACAGTGCGATCCGGCCGAACCTGCCATTCCCGAGTGTGCCAGAGGCGCGATCGATATGGATAACGCGGCGATGCGGGGCTGAATACTGGACTTTTGGATGGGTGAAGAAAAGTGAGAGGTGAGAGGGTATGGGTGAGGGGGAGGGTGAAGGGTGAGGGTGGTGGTCAGGTTAGGGGGGTCGCAGGGCCGGCGGCAACTGCACGGGGATGTGGTAGTAGCGGCAGGCGGCGCGCCGGCACGCGCCCGCGGCGGCGTCGCGGCACACCACCACGCGGGAACCCACCACCTGCAGCCCGCACCCTGGAAACACAACAATCACGTTATTTCGCGTCTGCCCAGTGTCCACACAACACTTCAAACAAAAAACATTTTTTAAACCGCTCGCGATGGGAATAAAACAGCGTACGTTCAAAAAATATAATTGGCATAGTTAATAATCACACGAATCTTTTTATAAATGGTTCGTCTATGGACTTTAGAAAGTGGATTATGAGTTATTGGTAGTTAATGAAGAAAACAGAGAAAAGTTAGACTATGCGTTATTTCTAGCACTACCTACATCTAGAATTTCTATTATCAAATTTGTATAAATAAATGGAAGCTCCATCTATTTTGCATTAAACACAACTAAGAAATATTAGACTAATTTCTAGATAAATACTGTCTACTATAAACGTTAAATGAATACTACTAGTTCGGTATTAACAATGTAAATACAGTGATCATGCAAGAAATGAGGAAAAAGGAGAGGCATTACAATATAGTTCCTACACAAAAAAATAATAATGGGGAATGGTTATTAATATTTCATTAAAGCTACAGTTACTGTCAAAACTGCCCACAATGCTTTCAATATATTAAACAATGGAAAGAGAATACAAAATCACTCATAGGTGAGTATCCAACAAAAACTTTATTGAATTTAAGTTATGACAGTAACTAGATCGAACGATACTGCGTTCTGATTGAGAAAGTTACATGACTTATTTGCAGCAGATCCAAACGGACGAGGTATTTTAATTATGAAACGGTTGTATAAAACATTTACACCCACCTTCACGAATATGAACAAATCTGCAGGTAGGTCTTGTACATCCTTGTCGATTAAAATCTTGGCACACCGGGAGGGTGTCCAGTAACTGAAAATATAACAATTACTTATTAAGGACGGTTTTTCATTGTACAACAAATCGTAGGCCGTCATACAGTGCATCCTACAATGTATAAGTCTAAGAGACATGTGGCCGAAAATTTTCTTTAGCATTGTTATCAACGTTTAATTATTGTTGAATAAATATCGTTCGGTATAACACAGAACGCAGATAATCAATATTAGTGTCACTTACAAGTTACGTTCTTACGAGTAATTTAAATATTATTGTCATAGTCGACTTGGCCTTCTCGAAGAATTGTACGGAGCTTATCCATCATGGATCAACTGAGGAATGACGGCCTTCTGTGTTTTATGTAACTACTTCATGAACAGTCAGACTTGTGACTAAACATTATTCTGTAAGTAAAATTATATCACAATTCATCATTTATATCTATATCACACAACGTCAGCGGTTCATGAATTTATTATGTTAATAGTGTTAATACTAAATCTAATTGATCATTTTTTGGACATTCATACATCTGACATTGAACAATATCCTCATTGCACAGCCGTCTGAAAAATAACGCTGAAATAGTTTTTGTAATATCAAAGAGCAAAGTGTGAACGACTGTTGCATTGTATGAGACGTGTCACAGTCTTGACGAAGATGGCATTCGATTGGCTATTTCTAACAGTTTACCGCAATCATGAAGTAAGTAGGTGGTCTAGTTCTAATCAGACATTATGCGTGTGTAGTTTCTCAGTCGCTACATAAATAAACACTAAACGGGACACACGGAAGGCGAAATTACAAGAAATGAAATCGTTTCGCTGCTTCAATATTACAATAACTTTACAAGATTCGTTGCACAATATGATTGAACCTTACAAGCATTCTTTCATTTACTAGCCCGCCAGTTCAGTGTGTGTCACCTTTATATTGTAAAATCTGTTGGTACATGAATTACACAGCATTTAAATTATTACTACGAGCCCAAAATAGTTAATCTCGTTCTCGAGTTGCCGTTACCGTCAGAGAGTGGTGTTAAAGTACGCTGCATTATGCACATAGTAGGTATGAATATATAATATCTAAATGGCATGCAGAACGCTTGAAGTATAATCATTATTGCGCAGCCAATCTCATTTAAGCGTGACTATATTTTACAAAAAAGCTAAAGCATGATGCTAGTCAACTTTTACCAGGGCGAGGGCGTTCTAGAGGTTTGTAGCGTCCAAAGTGTACCCAATAAATACCAACTGTTGCTATAACAAAGCTTAAGAGGCTGTGAGGGAAGTTACGACATGTGGCTGCATCGATTGTGATCAATTACACATCTTCCGGTTCTCGGGAGAGAAACAAAGACGGTCATGCTTGTCGGTCGTAGGCATGGTTATAATTTAAATAGACAAATAAATTTATACCTTTAGCTTACATGACAGTTCTGGACGTGACATGTTAGTGGTAGTACAAACTGCAACATAATGACCATTAGAGAGTGCGGTTACTGTACGACAAACAAAAGAAAACCAAGTATTTATTATTACATCTACGTGAACACTTCAAATAAGCATAGCCTATCTGGCCTCAACGTAAGCGAGGGTTGAAGCCGCAACTGCGAAGCACTTAAAGCATTGCTAGAGAAAAGTCGAAGTGAATATTTTAGGCAAGCGAATAAACTCGTCTTTATAGATGTGATAAAAAATCAAATAAGGCAAAACTAATTTTAAATTCAAGACACTTCGAATCTCTCTATCACCACTTTCAACTCAACAACCAACTACGCAAAGTTAAAAAAATAATTTATTAAAAGCATTACATTTTAAAAAGAATAAGTACTATGAAAACCCCCTTAGCGGTTGATAGTTGACATTGGCAAGCGGTGAGAATATAAGGGTGCTAAAAAGTTGACGAAATTTTAGTAGGACAATTTTAAATTGTGTATTATTTTAAGTTTGATGTCGAAATAAAGTTATGTTTATGTCTAATTTAAGTGCAGTGTTTGAAGATTAAAATCATAATAAGTCAGCGTCGGTCAACTTTTTAACAGTAAATAATTTGGCTTCATTATTTAATTTCAGTAAACAACCTAAAGTGAAACCGCCGGTGAGTGTGTGAATATTGATAATTAATAATAAGCATATCGGTAAGCTAATTAGTCGGTCATGCTCGTACAAGCGGCGTGTTTCAGTTTAGGCGTCAAACAGGAATCTCTTATTCTGAGGATATTAAAGTAAGCTGATTGTATCTTACCGGGTGTAAGCAAGGCAATACTGTAGAGTGACTTCTTCCACATTTGAAAGCAAGTATGTCTCACTATACCAAACTAAAAATCATCAACAAGTAAGTTGTAGCATCAACTGTTCATTACAATATAATAAAATACAGTTACAGCACAAATACTAGATGGCTGATGTGGATGGTGACATTGAGACTCATGAGACGCCTGATAAGCGATGCCATCAGTCGGTACCGAGGCGGTCAGCCACAGCATGTCCAACTCATCTGTGCCATCATTATTCCTATTAGTTTGTTGTTAGAAATTAATAAGTAAAAAAAAACGTAAAAAAATAAAAAACGAGACCTGAAAACCCACTTACGCAAAAAAGGAAGGACTTCATAATGATTCTGAATTGATTTTGAACATGAAAATACCGTGAGACTCACTCATTTTAAATGATATTGTACCGGATAACTCACACACGGCTTGAGCGGCGGCGCGCAGTGCGCGTGTTGCAGCAGCCGCCGAGTCGCGTGGCTCCTAGGAAGAAGGGCCACGAATTAGCTCGAAACATGTCGAGCTAACTCGATTTAAGACGTGAGTCATCCGGTACAATATCATTTAATAATCCGAATTGATCTTTTTTTATCTTCCTTTTATGTGTTGTAGGTAAACTAAAAAGCTCATTTCACCAAGCGTACCTTGACCTGCTGTTGTGAATAGCCCGCTAGAGTAGTGATCGTGTGGTCTGGCTGTTTGTTGCACTATTAATAAGCGCTTAGTCTACGTAAGCTCACTTTAAGCATGAAGAACTAAAATAAACTAAATGTCTCTACTGAAGCAGAGAAAACAAAGCAAGCTCTAAAGCTTTAAAGAAGGAGTCGTTGTTATTTTCGCTCATATTATAA
>NC_133472.1:25205232-25224144 GCF_025370935.1 Choristoneura fumiferana | reverse complement strand
TATTTCCTTGTCATAACACTAGGGTGTTTTTAGGGTTCCGTAACCCCTGTTTTTAGGGTGTCAAAATGGCAAAAACGGAACCCTTATAGTTTCGCCATGTCTGTTTGTCTGACAGACCGCGGCTTTGCTCAGGGACTATCAATGCTAGAAAGCTGTAATTTTGCACGAATATCTATGTAAACTAAGCCGACTAAAATGTACAAAAAAAATTTTAGAGTACATCCCATAGACGTAAAGTGGGGGTGATTTTTTTTTTCTCATCCAACCTTGTAGTGTGGGGTATCGTTAGATAGGTCTTTTAAAACCATTAGAGGGTTGCTAAAACGATTTTTCGATTCAAAATTCAGGATGGTAGTAAGTATATCAAACTTACAAGGAAAACTTTAACGGTTAAGTTTTCTTGAGAATTATTAGTAGTTTAAGAGTAAATAGCAGCCTAAGGTATAAAATATACCTAAACTTGGAATATTCCGTACAAAATACGAAATCCTTAGAAAAATATTACTTAATTTTTTCGTAATGGCTACGGAACCCTATTTCGGCCGTGTCCGATACGCTCTTGGCCGGTTTTTTAATAGGCTATAGTATAGCCCCAATACGGTCCTACTGCTGGGCTAAGGCCTCCCTTCTCATTTTCCACTCGTCTCTGGCTTCAATAAAATATCGCCAGTCCAGCAGGAATCGCTCCAAATCATCCCACCGCCTTTTAGGCCGACCTCTGCTCCGGTGCCCGTCGCATGGAACCAATCAGTAGTGATTTTGGACCAGGGAGCGTTTCGACAAAATCAAACAAACAAACTCAAACAAACTCACAACATTTATTGACTAGAAAAACACACTACATCACAACAAAAACACAGTAAAAACATAAATAGGAGAAGAGAGGAAAATAAGAGATATTGTGCTGTAGTGTGAAAATCAATCTATTTTAATAAATTTAAGCTAAAAAAGCGTGTACCAATTAACAAGAAATTGCCAATGTAGATCGAAATTATTTCCAAACATCCCCGTCCATGATATAATCATTTATTTTGTAAAATATTGATTTCTTCGATCGGTAATATATTTTGGAAAATTGACATCAAAACGTATTGCCCAATTTCTCTCTCTGCCTCAATGCTAACACATCCTTATAAACGGCCACTACTACGAGAGCGTGCTACTAACGGTGCTATAAAAACTTTCTCTGTTCATTGCTTATATTACCAGTTAACCACTCTGCGGTGAGTATTAAGAGCGCGCAATGAAAAAAGAAAACCACGAGCGATCGTGGCCCGTCGTTGGTCCCCTCAAAACGTTTTATTTCCTTAGTTTTCATCATCAAACCGCAAAACATTTACGAGTACTACTGGAATACAATTTTAATGTCTATACAGAAAATCACATAAAAGCTCTACGATAATTTTATTCACTAAGGTAAATACAATAAAAAAGTAACTTTAAAAAAAGTACTCGTAAAAATTCTAATTTATTATATCTATTTTTAGGGTTCCGCAATCTTACCTTAGAAGTACTTACGTCATGTCTGACATGTAGCTGAAAGCTTAGTTAGTGCTAGAAGGCTGTTACTTTACCGTGTCATACCATAAATAGTAAACCGATACAGAAAGCTGGTACACAGAGGTATTAAATACAAATACAAAAAACTTTATTGTCAGATATATCGGTGTCTTTGGATAGGTATTTAAAAAAATAAGGTACACGTACGTGTGCTCGTCACTGTCCCAATAGTTGGCATCTTTAATCTTATGTCATTACCAATAGAGATGACAGCAGGGTGTCGTCTATTGGGCATTAGCGTGTCGAGCACTCGGACGTTTTACCTTATACGTTGTAAATAAATTTTCTAATACCAAAAAAAATCTTAATGGTAATAGGTGCGAGTATATAATAATTAATTAGAAAATAAAACTATTACAACTTAGTTTTTTTACTTAATATTTTTGAGTGGCGATGTTTTGCTATTTTTATGAAGTAGGGTAAATCGTCAATTGATGGCCATCCTCGAATAACTTATTCATTCATTTTAGTATAAAGTGGCCAGTGATTGACTATTTACCCTACTAAAATTTTAAAACATTTTCTAAATTCTGTTAGTCTTTATACCCCAGTGAATTGTCATACAGTTTTTTAGTTACAGGCTGTATAAATACCGATTTGAATGTTTATTTAGGCCCCAACCCAGTTCTGTGATTGGATTCTATTTTAATACAGAGATCCACCATCTAAATATAGCTTTGTTTGAATTGGGATAGTGTTTTAGTTTTGGCTATAAAACAATACATAACTATTGTGGGATAGTTTGCAATAGATTGCAGCGCAACGAGATCGACGGATGACCTGGTTAAAGCTGCGGGTGTACGGTGGATGCAGGCCGCTTCTATTAAATCGAAGCAACTGGAGTTATATTGGGTAAGCCTATGTCAAACAGTGGACTGGACCTGGACACCCTGCGGTTGATATGAAGATGAAGAATTTTCAATAACTGAAAAGTCTTTAAATTGAGCAAACTGGTGGTATCTACTAAATATTTTTTTTGATAGAATACTTATTTACCAGTGCGTGGTGCCGCAACAACTTGATTCCCACTGTCCCGTCAGAGATGATAAGTATGGCAAAATGTTGTGTACACTACCTGCAAGGCATCGCATCCGAAGGACTAATACCTAGCAAAAAAATCTTGTTAAGTCTCACTTCTTGAAACTGCCATTTTAACTCTGTCCTCAGTCTTTCTATGTTTATTTATTGTATTTTAAATAGTAAATGTATTGTAATATGTATTGATATATATCATTTGTATATATTATATTCATGTTTTTTCTTGTTTTTTTTGTTTCTGTTACCTACGATTTTGACATAATCTTATGATCTATGTACCCAAATGGTTGTCTGGAAGAGATCGCTTTTAAGCTATAAGACCGCCTATTGTCTACCCTGAATGTATGGTTAATAATAGATTTTGTACTGATTTGTGGTATGCAATAATAAATATTTCGTCCCATCCGACGAATAAAGTCACTTCTGCAAAATTGTTACTTTTCACTAGGGGCATTTGAATTTTCGCTTAGTTTAATTTGATTATAGCTTTGTAAGTAATAGGAATTCGTCAATGCAATTAAGTATAGTTTTTACTAGAGTTGTCAGGATTACTTTTTAGTAGCAATCTTTTTTAAATGTTAAGGCTTTCAAGGAATTCTGGGTCTTAAAGTAATATGTAATTGTTTTCGTGGGAACGCACAGCCAAAAATTCGGTGTTAAGAGAATATAGAACTATCTTTGTCGGAGTTTGACTTTGTGAACTGAGGTCTATAGGCATATGAAACTTTATTCCTCGGATATTTTGATAATTTTTTCAACAACATGTGACTATCTATCTATCTATCTTCTACGCCGTTAGCAATAGAGTCATGTTCATATTTTTATCAAATTTTTGCTCACATGATTATGAACTCGACTGTACGTGATTATTCGCAATGACGAAATAAATAATAATTAATGCTTATTACAAACGACATTGCCCATTAGGTACTCACAATATGACACTTGTTCCTTGTGCTTGTTTGTTATGATCGCACATGAAAATTATATAAAAAGTTTTAAAAGTAATGTATTTCATCATCATCGTGATCATCACATCCGCAGGATGTCCACTCTTGGACATAGGCCTCCCCCATAGCCCTCTAGTTGCGTCCACCGCGAACCCGCCGCTTTAACTAAGTCATCCTTCCATCTCGTTGGAACTTTTCGGCCCCAACAGCCATACGTTCTCCATCCTATATGGCCTGCCTATTGCCACGACTTCAACAAGCTAATTTGTTTGGCCATGTCGATAATGGTGACCCTTGTTCTTCTACATATCTCCTCATTTCTAATTCGATTTCGTAGAGAAATCCCGAGCATAGCTCTCTCCATAGCTCGCTGAGCAACTCTGAGCCTATTTATAAGGGCTATAGTGAAGCACCACGTCTCCGATCCATATGTATTGTCATCACTGGCAACACACATTGGTTTAAAAAGACTTTCGTCTTAAGGCACTGAGGAATTTTGAACGAAAAGACATTGCTGAGTTTTCGAAACGGTGCCCATCTGTGTTGGATTCGACGATTGGTCAATCTTCTCGAAGTTGAACTTACCTAATTTGACGGTTTTTCCTATGTATACATATGCGTCAACAACTTCAAGAACCGAATTCTCAACCAAAATAGGAGTAGACACCTGTTCATGACACTCGATTGAGGTTTTCGAGTAGCGTACTGAGTTCTTCCATCGACTTTGCCATAACCACGATATCGTCGGCAAACCGAAGGTGAGTGATGTATTCGCCGATGAGATGCCTAGTCCTTTCCATTCCAGAAGCTTGAAGGCGTCTTCGAAAGCGGCAGTAAACAGTTTCAGAGATATGACATCTACGTATCTTACGCCTGTTTTCAAAGGAATCGCATTCGAATTCTGTTCGTGTACTCGGACCGACATAGTGGCGTTGTTATACAAACACTTTAACACTTCGATATACCAATAGTCAACGGTATCGCTGGAGAAACTCAAGCACCGCTCACGTTTCGACCGAATTAAAGGCTTTCTCGTAATCCACAAACGATGTCTAGCATAGTGGCAAGTTATACTCTTCGGTATTCTGTATGACTTGCCGCAGCGTATGTATGCGGTCTACGGTACTATAAGCCTTTTTGGAACCCGGCTTGTTCAGGTGGCTGGAAGTCATCGAGCCTGCGTTCGAGACGATACTTGCGACATAATTAGAGTTAGAGTAACCGTTTCGGTATCAGAAATTTCATTTATAGGCGTCAGTTCCTTTGTAGGCGATGGTTCCAATATTGGCGATGTGCCTACAGAAAGTGACGGGTTGAACGGCGACACTACTTTCTTTACCTAGATTTTACATCGCATCACGCTCTAGATCAATAGCTCGCCTTTTTCTCCTCTCTGTGTATTTGTATTTTATTTTTATGTGCAATAAAGAGTTTACATACATACAAACATGATTCCGTACTGTGTGATGTTTCTACATTTGCAGAAGATATGACTGGGGCATTAGTTTATTATATTATCCTCGTAAAACGTACACCGACCAGATCGGCGGCATATTGAAGAGAGGCTATATAGGTTAGAAGTACCCGAAAGCGTCGAGCATGTATGAGGAGTGATGAATGTGGATGAAGCGAGAGAACTATGTCAGAATAGAAGCGTATGGCGCTCTATTGTCTCTGCCTACCATACAGGGAATAAAGCGTCACGTATATGTATGTATGTATGATATTTTATTCCATAAAAATAAATAGAAAATAAAATTTGAGACGTAAACGGTGTTAACTTAAATGAGTTCCGTAGAAGAAGGTGACATATGCACAAGTGAACTCGACAACGCGTGTCTGTTCCGGCGTAAATGGTTACAAGTGCTCTTACAACTCTGAAATTCTATCTAGTTTCCATCGATTAATGGTACATAACTATATACATCGTGCTTATTAAAACTTTTTCTGATCGTGAAATCTATATAAAACTTTTATTGCTAAGATCATAATACGTTACGAATGTTTTTTTTCCGGTTTATATTGATTTACTATAAATAAAGTTCTAAGAGGTAATATGCTACCTTTTACTCCGGAATCTAACGGCAGAAGCACTTAAACCGTAAAAACATAAAAACACACTCACTATTATTTTTTAAATAGAAGAAATAGCTAATTACGTCTTTCTGAACCATGATGACTATCCTCTGTTGGACCATTTGTAATTAAATCATTAATTTCACTTGTACTTCGTTGATTCGTTGGTCTAGTGCCAAGTTTATAAGTCGTCTCGAGCGACGATTCGTTTTATTAGGAGTTAAATTCATGCCCCACAAAATTAACATAAAATTATAAAGAAACCCACACCAAAGAAAACGTGCCAAAATAACATAAAGTAATAAAGCGTGTCATCTCCCGCGAAGACCGGTGACGACTGACGATAGAACCCCGCACGCGCCACTCCGCGGGGCGAGGCGACCGGCGTGTAAAGTTCTATCGAGATGTATAACTTTCTACGTCGAGCTCATATCACATGGAACTTTTTTAGGGGTTGAAATCTCAAAAAGTACTTGGATTTGAGAAATAATTGATATACAGAAATGAAGCTGGAGAATAGCTTAATAAAACAAAACAATAAAATCAATTTAGTCATTTATTATCATACAACCTTTTTCGTCGCATGGGACGATTTTAGTTTGTCTTTGTTTTTAACTATTCCTAAATCATAAATAATCATTTGCATCTGTGGTATGAAAGAGAGTTTCACATGTTTTGTAACTAAGTATAAATGAAGTACGTCCTTTCTTTAATGTGGAGGTAAGTAATTAGTTGTGTTTAATAATGGAGATAGATTACCATCCCACTTCCCACTAATATTATAAATGCGAAAGTTTGTAAGTCTGTTTGTTTGTTTGTATGTTGGTTACTTCATCACGTCTAAACCACTGAACCGATTTGGCTGAAATTCGGTATACAGATAGTTTGAGTCCCAAAGAAATACATAAGATAGTTTTTATCCCGGAAAAATGCATAGTTCCCGCGGGATAGCGATAAATGGATTCTGCGCGGACGGAGTCGCGGGTAACGGCTAGTATTAAATGTTTGCTTTACGCTCGAAATTTAGATCACCATAATTATTATCGCCATATCGTTTCATGAATCAAACTTTAAGATACACTGAATCGTACTATATTTACAAATCAAATTATAATAAATACATTACAAGGGGCGTGCTGTGACTGAACAAGTGACGACTAGTTTAAAAAGCGGGGTCAGTTCCCGAGAAGTGCAGTGCAGGCGGAGCGGATCCGTTGCCATGGAATCGTTTACCTATAGGTACGCATATATTATCCGAGCGCGCGCTTTTTCAAAGTATAATCTTAACTTTGCGCTTTTTTGTGATCTTACGTAAGAACTATCAAGACCCCCTCCCACCCCCTTGTAAGTGTATCATTGTCTGTGGTATGGAAGGATTTAAAAAATAAAAATAGTCTTTGATCGAACATGGCTGGTGTCTGATTTGCGCTCCTTTCCCAATTTGAATTAAATATATTCAGAGTCGTCAACGCCCATTAAAACCTACATCCCAATCACACAGTAAGAAAAAATAAGATATGGTCGACCCCCCTCCCGCCCCTAAATCGTCTTACGTAATAAATGAATGGCCCCCAATCAGAATGTTGTCGCGACATTGGTAATCTAATTCAAGTTTACTTATTTACATGACAAGACGTTTACATTAGGTGATAAATTTCGGTTATAAACGTAGATGCTACGTCGTACTGCTCGAACTGAACTAGTCACCTTACAATGAAATACCGTCTGTCCCCGCGCAGCACGCCCGCCGTCCTGTAATGGTCCACCTTTGTACCACTACTATGTGACAAATACGGAACAGTAACAGTGATAAGTACATTTTTGGCACCCTTAGACTTTTCTAGATTCTTCTATTTTGCCGGCTTAGGCAAAATCTTCTAGTAAAACGGTACGGGAACTAAGTATATTTCTGTACAAATATAGAGTTACGTAAAAAAGCCGTGGTGGCCTAGTGGTTTGACCCATCGCCTCTCAAGCAGAGGGTCGTGGGTTCAAACCCCGGCTCGCACCTCTGAGTTTTTCGAAATTCATGTGCGGAGTTACATTTGAAATTTACCACGAGCTTTGCGGTGAAGGAAAACATCGTGAGGAAACCTGCACAAACCTGCGAAGCAATTCAATGGTGTGTGTGAAGTTCCCAATCCGCACTGGCCTGCGTGGGAACTATGGCCCAAGCCCTCTCATTCTGAGGGGAGGCCTGTGCCCTGCAGTGGGACGTATATAGGCTGGGATGATGATAGCGTTATCGTTACACGCTGCAGAATATTGAGTAGAAATATGAATATATGTATATGTCACGAAGCCCGATATTGATTAAACTGCTCGAAAAAATATAATGTTTTAAGGTTTTATTGTTTTAATAATAATACATTAATTTACATAATTTTGTACAATTATGAGTTTACATACATAAAAAAGAACTAACCTAAGATATCTTAATCTATAATATAAAAGTGAAACGCCAGAACGGAGAAAAAAACGAGACAGCAGGACGGCGCTCTACAACATTATTTGATACGTTTCTTCCAAACAACGCATTATTTCAATTCGATTCTTTGACCTTGGGAATCGCGAAAAACTTGAGAAAATATGACATTGGGTGTATACATTTTGTATATTAAGCATTATAAAATCACAAGTTCGAATTTCGAGCCAAAACGAGCGATCTATACCAATGTTGCCATTCTGGGAAAAATAAATCTATTCATTATTCTGCATTGCAGTCTGTAAAGCTCTTTAAACCATTCATTGCCGCGCGCCAGATTACATACTTTGCTGCGATGCCGACGCTAACTATAACAATGAAAATTATAAAAAGAATACCCCGTCTAAAAGGTTTACTAATGTTTCGGCGAATAACGTTTGCCAACCTAGAGCATAAGATTTCACCGGCTGTCTTACTCTCCATGCCGAAACACAACAGTGAAAGCACTGCTGCTTCACGGCAGGATTAGCAAGCAAGATAGTTGTAGCAATACGGGCGGACCTTGCGCAAGGTCCTACCACCTGGAAGTCACATCGCCGGGTCACCTGCCGTCTGGCTTGCCATCATCCCTTGCCATGTCGGCTGGCTTTAAAGCCGAAGGTACTGAACCAGTGGCAAGCAACTGACGTACTAAGTCATTGATGGTGCCATGACGGAACATACGGCCGGCCCTCCTAACACAAGAAAGACCATGTCGTCACAGGTGCTCCACCTTTTTGCTACAAACGCATAAGTGAGGAATGCATATTCTGGCCCCAAGTCTTACGGAAATTGGTATCCGCAAAGAATTTGGGTCCAGAATAGTGCCGATGTTCCTCGACGGCAAGGCGTTTAGTAGAGAGCAGAAACAGCCAGCAGTCGGGCGCGTTCTGAATCGTCCGGACAGTTTTCCAGGAGGGAAGCATAGGTTGCATTAAGGCGGGGGGGTGTCCCAGGCCCTCTGTATGTGTTTGAAGGTAGGGGTATCCGCTCCCGGACACGAGTCACACCAAGCTTTTTCGGCCTCCACCAGGCTCACTAACTGAACGTCGGGTATCTGTTATTTATTTAAAATGATACCGGCGAGAGACAGCGAGCTGTAGGCGGAAGACAGGAAACCAGGTAATGTCTCAGTGGACGATGAGCGAACACCCAAGCCACCAAATCGAATGGGGAGAACCGCTTGAGTTCACGAAAATGTATCGAAGAATTTTGGATAGAGTGGTCTGGAAAGAATTGTCAATGGACGAGAGAATGGACGGAGATTTCCAAATCGGGAAACTGCAGAGTAGATACATGAATTTTGGTGTGAATACACAGAAACGAATAAATAAAGGGCCATGTGCGGATTTATCTGATAAAGGAGGTTTGATGTAATATTGAATAAATTTAATTTACAGTTACGAAGTAGCTTATGTAAATTTCCACGGGAATTTTTACGAAGTCCAGGAATAGATTCTTGAGGCAGATACTGTGGAAAGACGACAAAAGTTGCGGGTAAATGGTGAATGCAGGTGGTAAGTTGTCGTTCAAAGTGACGTTCTAAGAAGGACTCCTTTAATCAACAGTGGCCGTCTTTCGATTAATGATGATTATGTTGATGATTTGTTTCTATAAATAATTTGCTGACGACGTTCTCGTTTTTGGCTTTCCTGTAACCCACTTTGATAATCACGGTATCTGACAACTTGATACCCTGTTTTAATATTCTATCCTTGACTATGGGATCAGCAAAAGGCTCCAAACATGGGGCTTTAATCAAGGGGTATTAATCAAACAAAGGTTTTATTGGAACGGTATTACAGGAGAACTATGAGTAAACACTTAAAATAATTTTCTCTTTATTCATAAAACCTTGTACCTATGTGTTTCCTAAACACTACAATTTGGCCGCTTTCAAGTCCAGGGTGAATGAGCATTTACTAAGCAAGCGTGCTCCATCGTAGGCCTCATCCTCGCTTTCCATCAGGCGTGATTGTGGCCAAACGCAAGCCTATACTGTATTGTATAAAAATAACGGAACATACACAATTGACAAACGATGAAAAAATGATGAAACGTTAGAGATCCTTTACAGGCATAAGTTCGCCTTTGTACCTACGTGTAGGTATCTGAACGGTTGTCAATTGTGTTTTTTTCTTTATTTTTAATCCCCGACGCAAAAAGAGGGGTGTTATAACTTTGACCGCTATGTGTGTCTGTCTGTCTGTCAGTCCGTCTGTCTGTCCATAGCACCGTAGCTCTTAAACGGGTGGACCGGTTTGAATGCGATTTTTTTTATTTGAAAGCAGGTTTTCTAGCGATGGTTCTTAGACATATTTCATCAAAATCTGTTCAGCCGTTTTTGAGATATTGAACTTTGAAGTGATAAAGTCGGGGGCTTTCCAACTTTTTTCCAACTAACAGTGCTTTCGGAAATACCATCATTGCTAAGAAGAACGCGCCGCAAGAAACTTGGCAGAAAGTAATTTAATGCCCTAATGGAAATAAGCTTCCTCTAATGGATTATAATATCTATTAGAACCCTATTTTGATTGCGTAAATTGTTTTCGTGGCGATGAGTGGTTGCCTCATGAATCCGACAACAAGTACTTAATCTGATGATAATAATATATGCGATAACATGCAGTATGAAGTGGCTGCGATCATTGCCTTTGTAGAAAAAAAAAACAGCTAAGTGAGACTCAAATGCGCGCACCGAGAGTTCCATACAAATAGCCAATGTTACGATCGTGAGGGATAACTATAATTAAATTTGAACCTTATTGTCATGAGTTTCTCAAGGTCTATTATCGTTGTCCTTTTCAAACTCGACAGGTTGGAAAGGGGTATCATTTATTTACTTATTTTACTCGTATTTTATTTTAATTCATTTTATCATCATCCCATCCCGCTAATATTATAAATGCGAAAGTTCGTAAGTCTGTTTGTTTGTTACTTCATCACGTCTAAATCAGTGAACTGACTTCGATAAGTTTGAGTCCCGGGTAAGGACATAGGATGGTTTTTATCCCGATAAATTACATAATAGTTCCCGCGGGATAGCGATAACCGAACTCCATACGGACGAAGTCGCGGTAACTGCTAGTTTTAGATATTTACTGACATAGACAGACATACATACAAAATTAAGATTTTCAGACTTTTCTTATCTTGTGTGCTATAAGAACTACCGTCATGCTAAATTTCAAGTTTCTAGGACAACCGGAAATACCTTAAAGGTTTTTCGGTTAAGGCAAGTTGTAGGTACATACACAACTTTTAATGACTGTATCCTTTGATAGCGTTGCCTCAGAAGTTCGATTTTTTTACCTCTTCAAGGTGTACCAGATCTTAATTTTCTCTAAAAATCTAAGATAATTTCTGGTCCACGCTTCCTAAACAGTCGTCCAGTAAACAAAGTGCATACGATACGTTATCATAGCTCATAAAGGCTGTACTGTGATTAAATCCTGCTGCGGGCTAATAAACCTGAGCCAACAACCCAATCAACTGATTGTAGTTATTAACACGATATGACGCTGTATTGAGCTACATTTTCATGACCACAGGTATGGAGCTAAATAGAAGCTAAAGTCAAGTCCAAAGAGCGTTTAAAATTAACTTTTGTGGGATTTTTTTTACTGTTCTTCATTATTAACCGACTTCAAAATAACCTTATAAACTTAAACCAATGACTGAAATTTCAAAGTTCAATATCTCAAAAAACGGCTGGACTGATTTTAATGACATTTAGTTAAGAATCACCGCAACGAAACTCGCTTTCACATAAATAAAACCTGCATCGAAATATGACCCTCCGTTTGAGAGCTACCATGCCAAAGACAGACAGACAGATAGACATTGACGTCAAACTTACATAATAAGACCCATAGTAGTGAATGAGCAAGTCCAAATTAACATCCTCACTAAGATTTTACCGTAAATTTTCATTCAAGATGACATAGCTTCGGACAAGCTACTCTTTGAACATCTCTTCGGGAAATTTTTAACACGATTTTAACTTAATTGAATCAATCTGCTACTCAGTAACTTTGTGGTGCATTATAGACATTATCATTCACTCGTTCATTTCATTCATGCCAGCTCTTGTCAATCGATTGTACACAGTTGAACTTACCCAGTCACTAACTGAAACATTCTGAATACTACTAGTGATATTTTGTATTCATAAAATCATACATTTTTAACATCACTACAAAACTTCAACAAAGTTTGTGAAAAACTGTTCAAAGATTTATATTAGAGTTTAAGGCGTGAATGAGACGACAGAGACAGCACGACATAGACATAACATAGTCGTCTCTGTCTAACCGTAAATCTGAGCCGCGACTGGCCTGCGAGCGTAGGGCGGGAATATGGGACTAAATAAACTTTAGAACTGGCGAATATTCTACCAATGCCTTTAATTATAACATCTATTTTAGTGTCAGATTGATGATTCAATGAATGTTAGTATAAGGAAAGTAACGTGGGCCATAAAATTTTAATTGAAATAACTTTTTAACAGATAAAGCTGGTACCAATTTAATTGGATAATTGGATCTTATAAAATTTGGTCGATAATCTCAATTTTTTATCATCATCATCATGTCAGCTGAAAGACGTCTACTGCTGGACATAAGCCTCCCCCAAGGCTCTCCACTCAGAATGGTCTTGTGCTTTCCGCATCCACCGCGATTCTTCGATCTTAAGAGAAGTTTCCCTGCCGCTGCGCAGCCGCGCTAGGTATTTGTTTGGGATATTGCTGTCTTTATCGCTCGTGACATAAGCGCTCGCAGCCGTCCCCCCCATGCCTTCCGCAACGACGTCCGTAACTTATATAGAGATAGCTGTAGGCTTTTCAAGATTTGGGCGGTTGAATTTTGGGTTTCGTTGTCCTAATATTATACGAAAAGTACCTATAGCACAGAAATTCTCTTAACCAGAGGCCGTATTGCCTATCGTTTCTAACGCTCGCGATAGCAATCAAATGACAGTTTTTTTATGCGAAATCTGTCATTTGATTGCGATCGCGATCGTCAGAAACGTCAGCGATACGGCTTCTGGTCGTCGCTCCATCTTGTTGGAGGCCTACCGACAGCTCGTCTCCGGTCTGCGGGCGTTATTCGAGAACCTTTTGACTCCATCGGTCATCAGTCCTGCGAGCAATAGGTGATCATTTATAAAAAAGTTTGTACATTTGATTTGCGACTCCGATTTGGATAGAAATTTGCAGGTATGTAGAGTGAACGATACTGAGTCTAAATAACATAGTCTTCCAAAATGTCCCAATTGGTTTGTATGGAAATTTACTTTTTTGTTACCAAAACTCTATCCGACACGCTCTTGGCCGGTTTTTTGTGTGTTTTTGTATGTATTTGAGCTGTAAGCGCACTGGTTTTATTACTGTAATGCTGTATTTTTTATTGACAAATAAATAAGTTAGTTAATTTCACTCTTTATAAAAGTTCCCTACCGAGAGCCTTATATGAAATTTATATTAGTTTATTTTATGAGTTTATGTCTTATAATTTTTAAAGCATCGTATTGCCACTTCCACTATTTCTGATTTTAAACTCTTTTTTTATAAGAGGGGAAAAACGAGCAAGCGAATCACCTGATAAGTGTTTACATACAAAACTTATTGACCACAATTCTTTCGCATACAAATAATAAACCGCGATAAACAAATGACTGCGTGTCACGCACCTCGGCAGATACCTACAGTATACCGCCCAGCGTCACGGCACCCACGCCGCCTCTCCCCGCTCGAAGCTCTATGGAGAGCTTATAAGCTCGCTCGCCGCCCGCCCAAGCGCATTCAACACTTGCAGCGCCCAAGAACATGTGCTGATCGCCACCTTAAGTACACGTGAATAGTTTGCCACTGGATTTCTGTAAGTAGATTTTTGTCGTGATTGCTTTTGAGTTTGACTGGTCTGTGGATGTTTTAAACGAGTTGATAAGTTTAAGAAGAAATGTGTTTTTTTACGATTTTGAGGGTTAAGAATTTAGAATAGTTATGTTTGCTTGTTATGTCAAAAAAGTTTCCACAGATATTAAAAACAATGAAATTCTAGTACCTGTACCATTTATGATTACCAAAAAATAAATAAAACTAAGTAATAATTATTAAAAAAATCAGGATTAGTTAGACCATTCTTGAATTATAATTGTAAATTGTTGTTTATTTTTTTAAGTTTATATTAATTCGAAGGGTATAAATATAATAACTATTAATGGCCAGTACAAAAAGTGGATTTTGTCTTTAAACCTAGTTTAACTTTTTTACCTTAATTATCTAGATTTATATTTTCCAGCAAGTGACCATACGAGTAGACTTTATTTATCGCTAATAGAACGTTAAACAACTTTACGCTGAGAATTAGAAAGGATATTTTTTTTAAATATGAGTATTGAAATTCATAGCTTGATAAGAATGATAATAGGTCAACCCCCATAATTTCCCCGCGGATGGAAATAGTTATTCTAATAGAGAAAATATTATTGTTTATATTCTTCCGGGGTAAGATAAGATTTTAAATTGAACACTTTTTACTATGTGACGTTTTCAACATTAGGAAATTAAATCACCATAATCAAGACCTAGAAGTCTACTACAATTTTATTGTCAAAATCGGAGTCAAAATATCTTTATTGAATTCATTAAGCTGTAACAAGCACTTAAGAATGTCGATAAATGTAGCACCGGTTCGGAAAAAACACTGTTGAAAATAATTTGACTAGAAACTAAACTGTTTAGGTATAATTTTTTCAAAGCAGATCTACAATATTATTTAATTACATCCAGAATAAACAAAAAAAAATAGTTTTTTTATCATAAATAAGTCTAATAATGTAAATATGGTCGGATTCCTTAACGAAGGGTCCCGTACTCTCCAATAACCATCAAATTCAGATCTAGTAAAAACACCGAAAAAACAGGTTTTATAACAATAAAATCTTTTACTATTATTTTTGTAGCACTAGCAGACAACAGCTCGCGACCCTATTAGCGAAGAATTCAATTATCACTATTTCGTGGGATATATAATATTAAAAAGTTACCACAGAAAAAAAACACTAAAATTCATCTAAATCGATTTGGCGGTTTAAGCGTGAAGAGATAACAGACAGACAGAGTTACTTTCGCATTTATAATATTAGTACGGATGGATATCGATATTAGTAGGTACGGATAGCTATAAATTATTAATAAAAATCTCTAAAATATAAAGCATTCTAATAATAGTCCAGTCTTTAATTCTTTCACACTAGAATTAAGTTTTTATAAATGACTTTATTTGGATTCCATGAAGGAATTCGTTAATAAACTGTACCTCGTACGTGTACTTATATATGTATATATTACACATAGGTATTCTTAAATCTTTTAACTAATCACCGTTTCGCCGAAGTATATTTTCTTAGCAGTTCGAAAACTTCCTATTTCTCGCTAACTCTGGTAACTTTTTAACATCAGTGTTTAAGCTTTTGATATTTAAAATACACAGAAAAGTAACAGGTTTCAGCCGAAATACCAAACAATTTAACTTCTGGTAAATAATAAATCGAGAGATTAATTTCTCTTTTACGGCTGAACGAACATCAATATGTGGTGTGGCATGTAATATGAGCAAATAATTGAAACACAGATCATACTCGTCAAACTGAACAACAAGTTTAGCGACTTTTAAAAATAATTAGTTTTTTAATTTTTATTACACTTTAAAGTTTATTCGAAGAAGAAATGTAAAGCAAAATGCTTGATATTCGTAGCGTGACAGGCGACATCAGTTGGGTTCTAGGATGGCGTACATTGATAGCACTATTTAATTTGTATGAAAAACGGAAAATCTAAAGACTCCATTATTTAAAAAAGTCGCTGAACTAATATTGTTCAGTTTGACGAGTACGATCTATGTTTTAATTATTTGCTCATATTACAGGCCACACCCGGTAATAGAAGTATTATTTAGCTAATTTAATACTGGCCGTTATCCTGTCATTCTTGATATTAAAAAACGGCAAAGCACAACAACACAACAACCAACTCTGTCCTTGTACCAAAAATATATTTATCCATAATTTTTAAAGATTTTTTTATACCGCGCCGGTGGCAAACAAACGTATGGTCTGCCAGTGCCCTTAGTGTAAGTTTTCGGTTACAAAATACGTCTCGATCGCGTTCGCGTTAAAATCTCAATTTGTATGGAAACACGAACATCGCAAACGTTCCGCTAGAGGCGCTGTTCGTGTTTGCATACAAATTGAGATTTTAACGCGAACGCGATCGAGACGTATTTTGTAACCGAAAACTTACACTAAGGGCACTGATGGCAAGCAGTTACCGTATCCTATAGACGCTTGCAACGCCAAGGGAATTGTATGCTCGTTGCTAAAGCTTTTTAAGAACTAACATCTACACTCTGCTTTTGATGAATCCCATATTATATGACTATAATGTAATAGATGAGAGACTTCTTGGCATATAAATAAAGTAGTAGGCTTTAGAACAAAACAATTCAAGAGTTTGTATTCTCACATCTTACTTCCGTTGGCACTACAGTTGATTGTGGGTCTTGACGTTCTCTGAAATTTTCTCTATTTATTACAACGCCTGGTGATCAACTTCCAGTAGTAAGCTTTTCCTTCTTCCTCAGATCCAGTTAGATAGAATCACTTCAGCGTATTTTTGGCCTGTCAGTAATTCTAAAGTTAATACAGACTTGAACATAGTGTCACCATATTAGTATAATGAATATCACGTCTTATCGAAGTTTAGCGGAATTTCAACCGCCGAAAAAACGTGCTAATCTAATAAGAGCGATGTACTAACATCAGTTGTAATGAGCCGGTAGTTCCGGTGTCAGAAAATGCGCGTGTTGAACAGCGTTGTATCAGGGCTAAAGCCCGAAACATGTCGGCTAAACGATTTAGACGTGAACAATATTAATACAGACTTAACGAAAAAATCAATGAAACGATAAAAAACCTTAATCTAAAAGTGTACTAACTCAGTTCTAAAGCCGGTTCTGAAAATCGTGAACCTGTATCATTAAAACCACGGACTAAAAATATATAACAAAAATAGCGACTACATTAAACCATCAAAACTATACCAGTCTGAAATCGGTGCTCAAACGAGCCAGCAGGAGTGGACCTATAATCGTCTACTCACCTACACTATACGTATATTGGGCTTCAATCACTCCTGCTGGCTCGTGCTGAGGTACCGATTTAGACTGGTAGAAAATTATTTTCATGGTTTTTTGTAGTCGGTTCTATTTTTTGTTATAATTTTTTTTCACGCTTTTTAGTGAAAAATTGCTTTTTCCGATGAAGAGACGTTCATTATTGAGGAGTAATGGTGCTTCATCACCCGTTCCATTTCACCATTATGAATTACGATGAGCTTAAATTGCTCAGCAACTGCGTTAAAGTAATTGAAATTCAATCCGTGAAGTACTTGTTATTGAGTAGTCGTTCCATTGGTCAAATTTGGCTTCATCATCAGTTCCACTTCACCAAATGATGATTTTCAAGAGCAAATGCACGAGTTACTCCTATATATATATCGAAATTACCATAGGCGTTCCTACCATATTTTAAGAGTTTCCTCGATTTCCTTAGGATCCAATATCCAATCATCAGATCCTGATTTGGTGCTTATGGGACCTAATTGGAAGCATTCACGAACGAAAAAAACATTTTTTAAATTGGTTCATAAATGACGGAGTTCTTAGGTAACAAACATAATAAAAATTGCAACTCCTTTTTTGAAGTCTGTTAAAAATTACAATCACTTTTGCCTTAAATCCTGTAATAAATAAACGTGGCTAATCTTATTACTAAAGCTTCACTTTTAACTACGTTACATTACGAGTACAATCTAATTAAGTAAATAAATTTTGCAGATCATTAATTCATCAAATTTTAATAATGTTTGAACTACTATAGGTAGGATCGTTTGTTGTTGTACTTAAATTCTTGTATTGTATTGTATTGTATAACTCTTTATTGTACATAAAAACACATGAAAATAACAGAACACAGGATAATAAGATGTACAAAGGCGAAGGCGAAGGGGATGTTACTTCAGAATATGTTTTAAGGCGTGTTTGAAAGAAGGTAGCGTCCTCATATAATTTTTACTATTTACTTACTTCTTACTATGTCCATAACTTGATCATTATTTGTTATACTTCGGTATAACGTAATCTGTAGTATCGTAAACACATACGTATAAACAAAATCTCTCTGGATTAACACTCAAACTAATAATATTTAGATATATTTCATGATAAGCTATTAAGAATTTTTGAGCTGTCACGTTTTAAATGGGTCCCGACTTTTGAACTTTAAATTAGCTACTTAACAGAGTTCTAGACGACTAGACTTATTTTCGTCCTTTTAGTTTTTAAGGCAAACAGTTTTTTTTTAATGTTTTATTTTATGCTTTTTTGATATTTCTGTGAAAACAGTACATTAAAAGTCTTATAAACCATATATATAAAGAATGGGCTTTTTATTCGCTTTCATTTGATATCCATATTGTTACAATACATTTTTTTCATTCCTCCGCCATATTTTTTTTCGCGGTCGCCATATTGAATGAAATATTATAAGTGTAGTCCGACAGTTATGACGAATCCAATGACACCTCATATGTTAAAATCCGTCCAGCCGGTTAGGCTGCAGCGAGGACCAAAGAAATGGACATACATACAGCCAGGTAAATAATTCTACATAGTTTACAAACAGGCAAACTCTGCGTCGATGGTAACGAGCATTCATTATTATAATCCAGTCCCGAACTAGAATTATAATTAGAAACTTAAA